>NW_027197865.1:0-53392 GCF_038502225.1 Cherax quadricarinatus
TTTTTTTTTTTTTTTTTTTTTTTTTTTTTTTTTTTTTTTTTTTTTTTTTTTTTTTTTTTTTCCGTCTCCACCACAATAAATGCTATATTATCACTATAGTTGACTGGTGCAAATTTTGGAGGAAGGACGCTTTTTCTGTAGTAATAATTGCTTCTCGTTGTGTATATTGCGACCGCTGGTAACTACAGGTTATATGAAATTCACAGTAACGTCTCGTATTTCAAGAAAAAGAAACTAATGAAAGTCACTCCACTCCACTAAGTACCATTATAATACTGGTTAGTTGCTACTACAACACTGTATTCTGCTATTCACTGGTATCACTAGATTATATGCGAGTACACTGGCAAGCCAGGAAGATTATTAAAAACAGCTGACCTGTGGTAAGTTTCTGGCGACTTCTGGCACCTGCCTCTATAGGCTTATCACTTCATTTACAAATTCACCTGTTTTCAAATGACACTTTAGCCTTTATCATCAATATACTAGGGAGCCACTGTAGTATACACTATACACTATGTATACTCAATGTTATCAGGGAGACTTTCTTTCCTCTGACACGAAAAGTTCAATTATTATTTTTTCCACACGGGACAGGCCTATGATTCCCCTCTGGCAGTAAACTCTGCTAGTGCACACTAATTCTCCTTTTTTTGACTCAGTATATAATGTTTTCCGCCCAAGATTGGTTCCAGGCGCTAGAGGGATGTATCGTATAGGATTGATGACACAAATTAAAGTTCTAGCACGTAAGAGCGACCGTGAAAACACCAGAAAACCCGGAGCACAACGAGGCACGCTGACACGCTGACACTGTATATATATATATATATATATATGTATATATATTTATATATATATATACATGTATATATATATATATATATATATATATATATATATATATATATATATATATATATAGTATATATATATATATATATATATATATATGTATATATATTATATATATATATATATATATATATATATATATATATATATATATATATATATATATATATATATATATATATATATATATATATATGCAAAATAAATCGTAAGGGATGGAAAGAACGAGTTCTGGGACTCTTGCACTTTCACTCAGCACCGTGTCAGGAGCCACAATGGTATGTTATAAGAGGATGCAAGAGTAAGATGAAGTGGAAATTTCTCATAGGCAGGTGGGCAGTGCAGCTGACATTTTCCTCTCACTGCTGCCGTCTATAAGAGGCCGGAACGGAATAACCCACCGGTGGCCCGGTGGCCTGGTGGCTAAAGCTCTCGCTTCACACACGGAGGGCCCGGGTTCGATTCCCGGCTGGTGGAAACATTCGACACGTTTCCTTACACCTGTTGTCCTGTTCACCTAGCAGCAAATAGGTACCTGGGTGTTAGTCGACTGGTGTGGGTCGCATCCTGGGGGACAAGATTAAGGACCCCAATGGAAATAAGTTAGACAGTCCTCGATGACGCACTGACTTTCTTGGGTTATCCTGGGTGGCTAACCCTCCGGGGTTAAAAATCAGAACGAAATCTTATCTTATCTTATCTCACTCCCACTCCTCTCGTACCCCATATATGGGGGACTAGTGGGCACCATTAATTGTCTGGCTGCATAAGAAACAGAACAAGCAACGTGACAGAAAGCTCAAAAGCTAATCTTAATTAACATATATATATATATATATATATATATATATATATATATATATATATATATATATATATATATATAAATATTGTAGGTAGTAGGTTGGTAGACAGCAACCACCCAGGGAAGTACTACCGTCCTGCCAGATGACTGTGAAACAGAAACCTGCAACTGTTTTGCATGATGGTAGGATTGCTGGTTTCTTTTTCTGTCTCATAAACACGCTAAGATAACAGGGATATCTTACTACTCCTACTAACACTTTGGTCACACTTCACAGACACGCACATGCATATATATATATACATACATCTAGGTTTTTCTCCTTTTTCTAAATAGCTCTTGTTCTTCTTTATTTCTTCTATTGTCCATGGGGAAGTGGAAAAGAATCTTTCCTCCGTAAGCCATGCGTGTCGTATGAGGCGACTAAAATGCCGGGAGCAATGGCCTAGTAACCCCTTCTCCTGTAGACACTTACTAAAAAAGAGAAGAAGAAAAACTTTATAAAACTGGGATGCTTAAATGTGCGTGGATGTAGTGCGGATGACAAGAAACAGATGATTGCTGATGTTATGAATGAAAAGAAGTTGGATGTCCTGGCCCTAAGCGAAACAAAGCTGAAGGGGGTAGGAGAGTTTCAGTGGGGGGAAATAAATGGGATTAAATCTGGAGTATCTGAGAGAGTTAGAGCAAAGGAAGGGGTAGCAGTAATGTTAAATGATCAGTTATGGAAGGAGAAAAGAGAATATGAATGTGTAAATTCAAGAATTATGTGGATTAAAGTAAAGGTTGGATGCGAGAAGTGGGTCATAATAAGCGTGTATGCACCTGGAGAAGAGAGGAATGCAGAGGAGAGAGAGAGATTTTGGGAGATGTTAAGTGAATGTATAGGAGCCTTTGAACCAAGTGAGAGACTAATTGTGGTAGGGGACCTGAATGCTAAAGTAAGAGAAACTTTTAGAGAGGGTGTGGTAGGTAAGTTTGGGGTGCCAGGTGTAAATGATAATGGGAGCCCTTTGATTGAACTTTGTATAGAAAGGGGTTTAGTTATAGGTAATACATATTTTAAGAAAAAGAGGATAAATAAGTATACAAGATATGATGTAGGGCGAAATGACAGTAGTTTGTTGGATTATGTATTGGTAGATAAAAGACTGTTGAGTAGACTTCAGGATGTACATGTTTATAGAGGGGCCACAGATATATCAGATCACTTTCTAGTTGTAGCTACACTGAGAGTAAAAGGTAGATGGGATACAAGGAGAATAGAAGCATCAGGGAAGAGAGAGGTGAAGGTTTATAAACTAAAAGAGGAGGCAGTTAGGGTAAGATATAAACAGCTATTGGAGGATAGATGGGCTAATCAGAGCATAGGCAATGGGGTCGAAGAGGTATGGGGTAGGTTTAAAAATGTAGTGTTAGAGTGTTCAGCAGAAGTTTGTGGTTACAGGAAAGTGGGTGCGAGAGGGAAGAGGAGCGATTGGTGGAATGATGATGTAAAGAGAGTAGTAAGGGAGAAAAAGTTAGCATATGAGAAGTTTTTACAAAGTGGAAGTGATGCAAGGAGGGAAGAGTATATGGAGAAAAAGAGAGAGGTTAAGAGAGTGGTGAAGCAATGTAAAAAGAGAGCAAATGAGAGAGTGGGTGAGATGTTATCAACAAATTTTGTTGAAAATAAGAAAAAGTTTTGGAGTGAGATTAACAAGTTAAGAAAGCCTAGAGAACAAATGGATTTGTCAGTTAAAAATAGGAGAGGAGAGTTATTAAATGGAGAGTTAGAGGTATTGGGAAGATGGAGGGAATATTTTGAGGAATTGTTAAATGTTGATGAAGATAGGGAAGCTGTGATTTCGTGTATAGGGCAAGGAGGAATAACATCTTGTAGGAGTGAGGAAGAGCCAGTTGTGAGTGTGGGGGAAGTTCGTGAGGCAGTAGGTAAAATGAAAGGGGGTAAGGCAGCCGGGATTGATGGGATAAAGATAGAAATGTTAAAAGCAGGTGGGGATATAGTTTTGGAGTGGTTGGTGCAATTATTTAATAAATGTATGGAAGAGGGTAAGGTACCTAGGGATTGGCAGAGAGCATGCATAATTCCTTTGTATAAAGGCAAAGGGGATAAAAGAGAGTGCAAAAATTATAGGGGGATAAGTCTGCTGAGTATTCCTTGTAAAGTGTATGGTAGAGTTATTATTGAAAGAATTAAGAGTAAGACGGAGAATAGGATAGCAGATGAACAAGGAGGCTTTAGGAAAGGTAGGGGGTGTGTGGACCAGGTGTTTACAGTGAAACATATAAGTGAACAGTATTTACATAAGGCTAAAGAGGTCTTTGTGGCATTTATGGATTTGGAAAAGGCGTATGACAGGGTGGATAGGGGGGCAATGTGGCAGATGTTGCAAGTGTATGGTGTAGGAGGTAGGTTACTGAAAGCAGTGAAGAGTTTTTACGAGGACAGTGAGGCTCAAGTTAGAGTATGTAGGAAAGAGGGAAATTATTTCCCAGTAAAAGTAGGCCTTAGACAAGGATGTGTGATGTCACCGTGGTTGTTTAATATATTTATAGATGGGGTTGTAAGAGAAGTAAATGCGAGGGTCTTGACAAGAGGCGTGGAGTTAAAAGATCAAGAATCACACACAAAGTGGGAGTTGTCACAGCTGCTCTTTGCTGATGACACTGTGCTCTTGGGAGATTCTGAAGAGAAGTTGCAGAGATTGGTGGATGAATTTGGTAGGGTGTGCAAAAGAAGAAAATTAAAGGTGAATACAGGAAAGAGTAAGGTTATGAGGATAACAAAAAGATTAGGTGATGAAAGATTGAATATCAGATTGGAGGGAGAGAGTATGGAGGAGGTGAATGTATTCAGATATTTGGGAGTGGACGTGTCAGCGGATGGGTCTATGAAAGATGAGGTGAATCATAGAATTGATGAGGGAAAAAGAGTGAGTGGTGCACTTAGGAGTCTGTGGATACAAAGAACTTTGTCCTTGGAGGCAAAGAGGGGAATGTATGAGAGTATAGTTTTACCAACGCTCTTATATGGGTGTGAAGCATGGGTGATGAATGTTGCAGCGAGGAGAAGGCTGGAGGCAGTGGAGATGTCATGTCTGAGGGCAATGTGTGGTGTGAATATAATGCAGAGAATTAGTAGTTTGGAAGTTAGGATGAGGTGCGGGATTACCAAAACTGTTGTCCAGAGGGCTGAGGAAGGGTTGTTGAGGTGGTTCGGACATGTAGAGAGAATGGAGCGAAACAGAATGACTTCAAGAGTGTATCAGTCTGTAGTGGAAGGAAGGCGGGGTAGGGGTCGGCCTAGGAAAGGTTGGAGAGAGGGGGTAAAGGAGGTTTTGTGTGCGAGGGGCTTGGACTTCCAGCAGGTATGCATGAGCGTGTTTGATAGGAGTGAATGGAGACAAATGGTTTTTAATACTTGACGTGCTGTTGGAGTGTGAGCAAGGTAACATTTATGAAGGGGTTCAGGGAAACCGGCAGGCCGGACTTGAGTCCTGGAGATGGGAAGTACAGTGCCTGCACTCTGAAGGAGGGGTGTTAATGTTGCAGTTTAAAAACTGTAGTGTAAAGCACCCTTCTGGCAAGACAGTGATGGAGTGAATGATGGTGAAAGTTTTTCTTTTTCGGGCCACCCTGCCTTGGTGGGAATCGGCCAGTGTGATAATAAAATAAAATAAATATATATATACATATATATATATATATATATATATATATATATATATATATATATCTAGTGATAAAGTGCAATGTATTTATTAGCCGGCGGTTCGGTAAAATAATTAGTTTTAATATTACACGGAATAAAATCTAAGCGATGCATATTTACTTATCACTCAGCTGTGGACAGTTAGAAGTAGACTTTGTGTAACTGTTGAAATAATCTCCGCATATTTACGTACATGGCCTGAACTGGTAGAGTTATATTAATGATTGTCCTTTCAGATCAGTACTGCAATCATGAAACGAAGATTAAAAGGATCATTTTCCTCGCAATGTTTTTGAGGGCTTTACAGCACAGCTGGTAGTTTTGAGGATGCCTTAAAACTAAGATATTACGAGAATTTTGTTGAGAATGTGTTGCTAGCAGTCAAGATATTATAATTCAGGACTGAGCCTAGGTGGAGGTATTATTATTGTCTCAGCACTGCGTGTGACCTTTCATATGTAGGACACTTGGGAAAAATCACCTGAAGTTAGATTCCCACAACATCAGTACTCTGTCAGGATGGCACAAGAATCAAATGTTAGCTTTCACCTCATTAAAGTTTGCCGAATTGGACAGATATCCAGGTCCTAGTTCCTAACAGATTCATCATTGAAATAATTATATTTGAATCATCGCCTATAAAACAGGTCAGTCATGCTTTGTACAACGTAAGTCAAGGTTTATATAAACTGGATCTTCAGACAAGGGTGTTTCACACTATCTCTGGATTGTTCGCTATTGAATATTTCCTTTCGATAATTTGTAGTTTACAATTGGCCAGCTTTGGACCACCATCTCCCATTGTTTCGACAAAGTATGAATTCTTAATCTTCTTTTATCCTGCATATTGCTGACATTTTTTTTATTTAATCCAGTCATTTTGCTGGATGAGGATAATATACCTTTTAAGAGACCAATAAAAGTTTTATTTTTCCTGTTATTCGTAGTGCTTTAATAACAAACCTTGCCCCAATACAGTTTCCGACCTGCTTCTCTCTCTCTCTCTCTCTCTCTCTCTCTCTCTCTCTCTCTCTCTCTCTCTCTCTCTCTGTGTAAAGGTGACTTTAAATATGTCATAAAGATCGTATCCTGAGAAATATCTTTAGTTATTAAAGTCTTTTAGTCATTTTTGATCCTTTAGTATCAAAACGTTTAGTGTTTTACATTTTTCAAAAGAGAGAATTTTTTGATCTTTAAATATATAAACTATTTTGCCCCCCATGCACGAGAGCCAGGCACTGGAAGAGGTTTTCTGGTCTTTTTGTGGCGAGAAATTCCAATATACACACCCTAATTAATTTCTCAAAATCTTTCTACTCTCATCAGTCGGACGTACCTACGGACGTACCTACGGACGTACCTACGGACGTACCTACGGACGTACCTACGGACGTACCTACGGACGTACCTACGGACGTACCTACGGACGTACCTACGGACGTACCTACGGACGTACCTACGGTCGTACCTACGGACGTACCTACGGACGTACCTACGGACGTACCTACGGACGTACCTACGGACGTACCTACGGACGTACCTACGGACGTATCTACGGACGTACCTACGGACGTACCTACGGACGTGCTCATTCAAACCACATTGATTCTTACGAGACTATAGCCACACTAACTCACCCACACCCACTTTTATACACCCACATACCTACGCCCAACTGCACCCATTCGTATAATTCCACCTCCCCATAATCAGCTACTCCTATAAATCAACATCAGCCCCATTTCCATAATTCTTACAAACCCCGACTAACAAACACCCATCCCAGCTTACCCACACCCACCTCAATAATAATAATAATAATAATAATAATAATAATAATAATAATAATAATAATAATAATAATGATGTATCAATAATAAAAATAATAAACTGCATGTGATATAGTTTACATGAAATAAAATATTCTTAGGCACAAAGAAAGTCACTAACATGCAGTGCATTTCGGGGAGAAATTCGCCTACACCCTACACCATCTCCCCAACGCCCACACTTTATCCCACACACCCATATCCACCCCCGCACATACCAACACAAACCCCACACCTCCCACCCGTACTCTATCTTCTGTTATTCTCATGTGTTCCACCGTGATGCCTACAACCACACAATAAAGGACACATGTAAAAAAATTTTTTTTTTTTGTTATGATGAGAAACAATGGTCCATGAAGGGTTGCGGTGTGTTGCAGGCCTTGCATGACGCTGCCGCTTGCATGGTGCTGCCGCTTGCATGGTGCTGCCGCTTGCATGGTGCCGCCGCTTGCATGGTGCTGCCGCTTGCATGACGCTGCCGCTTGCATGGTGCTGCCGCTTGCATGGTGCCGCCGCTTGCATGGTGCCGCCGCTTGCATGGTGCTGCCGCTTGCATGACGCTGCCGCTTGCATGGTGCTGCCGCTTGCATGGTGCTGCCGCTTGCATGGTGCCGCCGCTTGCATGGTGCTGCCGCTTGCATGACGCTGCCGCTTGCATGGTGCTGCCGCTTGCATGGTGCTGCCGCTTGCATGGTGCCGCCGCTTGCATGGTGCTGCCGCTTGCATGACGCTGCCGCTTGCATGGTGCTGCCGCTTGCATGCCTGAAACACAACCATCTATATCCACGAGACGACTTTTACAAGTTTTTTTCTCGCAGGACACGGACGGTACCGGAGGTGCGTGGCTGGTTATGCTGCACTCGGGTTAAATGTATGAACATGGCTGGGAATTATTTTAAACTGGAAGCAGGAAAAAATGCAGCTGTCGTCAGTTACTGGAAGAGGGAGGGAGAGAGAGAGAGAGAGAGAGAGAGAGAGAGAGAGAGAGAGAGAGATGGAGATGTAGGTAACAGCTCTTAGCTTGTCAATAAAATTAGGAAATCTTAACCTGTAAATAGCTTGACAACAAAGCTCGGGATCCTTAACCTAACCTTGTCAAACCCTGTGTACGAGAGAGAGAGAGAGAGAGAGAGAGAGAGAGAGAGAGAGAGAGAGAGAGAGAGAGAGAGAGAGAGAGAGAGAGCATTACAATACACTCATGCTCAAAAAAGGAGATAGTTCTTTCGGGTTCAGAGCAGACTATCAGTGGGAGCATTGTACTATAAAGATGTAATTCTTTTCTGTAGAGATGAGAGTTGCAGGTGCACTCTGGCACACAGCTGCTAGGGAAAACCATCGTCACTACCATCGTCACTACCAATGTCACTACCAATGTCACTACCAATGTCACTGCCAATGTCACTACCAATGTCACTACCAATGTCACTACCAATGTCACTACCAATGTCACTACCAATGTCACTGCCAATGTCACTACCAATGTCACTACCAATGTCACTACCAATGTCACTACCAATGTCACTACCAATGTCACTACCAATGTCACTACCAATGTCACTACCAATGTCACTACCAATGTCACTACCAATGTCACTACCAATGTCACTACCAATGTCACTACCAATGTCACTACCAATGTCACTGCCAATGTCACTACCAATGTCACTACCAATGTCACTACCAATATCACTACCAATGTCACTACCAATGTCACTGCCAATGTCACTACCAATGTCACTGCCAATGTCACTACCAATGTCACTACCAATGTCACTACCAATGTCACTACCAATGTCACTACCAATGTCACTACCAATGTCACTGCCAATGTCACTACCAATGTCACTACCAATGTCACTGCCAATGTCACTGCCAATGTCACTACCATCGTCACTACCAATGTCACTACCAATGTCACTGCCAATGTCACTACCAATGTCACTACCAATGTCACTGCCAATGTCACTACCAATGTCACTACCAATGTCACTACCAATGTCACTACCAATGTCACTACCAATGTCACTGCCAATGTCACTACCAATGTCACTGCCAATGTCACTACCAATGTCACTACCAATGTCACTGCCAATGTCACTACCAATGTCACTGCCAATGTCACTACCAATGTCACTACCAATGTCACTGCCAATGTCACTACCAATGTCACTACCAATGTCACTGCCAATGTCACTACCAATGTCACTACCAATGTCACTGCCAATGTCACTACCAATGTCACTGCCAATGTCACTACCAATGTCACTACCAATGTCACTACCAATGTCACTACCAATGTCACTACCAATGTCACTACCAATGTCACTACCAATGTCACTACCAATGTCACTACCAATGTCACTGCCAATGTCACTACCAATGTCACTACCAATGTCACTGCCAATGTCACTACCAATGTCACTACCAATGTCACTACCAATGTCACTACCAATGTCACTACCAATGTCACTGCCAATGTCACTACCAATGTCACTACCAATGTCACTACCAATGTCACTACCAATGTCACTACCAATGTCACTACCAATGTCACTGCCAATGTCACTACCAATGTCACTACCAATGTCACTACCAATGTCACTAACACTCATCACTACCATCATCACCACCATCGTCATTACTATCATCATCACCATCGTCACTCATCACCACCGTCACTACCATCACCACCATCGTCACTAACATCGTCACTACCATCATCACTACCATCGTCACTAACATCGTCACTACCATCATCACCACTATCATCACTACCATCATCACCACCATCGTCACTCATCACCATCGTCACTAACATCGTCACTACCATCATCACTACCATTGTCACTAACATCGTCACTACCATCATCACCACTATCATCACTACCATCATCACCACCATCGTCACTCATCACCATCGTCACTAACATCGTCACTACCATCATCACTACCATCGTCACTAACATCGTCACTACCATCATCACTACCATTGTCACTAACATCATCATCACCATCATCACTACCATTGTCACTAACATCATCATCACCATCATCACTACCATTGTCACTAACATCGTCACTACCATCATCACCACTATCATCACTACCATCATCACCACCATCGTCACTCATCACCATCGTCACTAACATCGTCACTACCATCATCACTACCATTGTCACTAACATCATCACCACCATCATCACTACCATTGTCACTAACATCGTCATTACCATCATCATCACCATCAACACTAACTAGCTTGAAAAACACATAACTGAGGTACGTGAAGTGGTTCCTTAACTCTGGCGTCATTATCACAATAACCAGGAAACACTATACCCGTTGTAGGATACATCTGACATACATTATCACAATAACCAGGAAACACTATACCCGTTGTAGGATACATCTGACATACATTATCACAATAACCAGGAAACACTATACCCGTTGTAGGATACATCTGACATACATTATCACAATAACCAGGAAACACTATACCCGTTGTAGGATACATCTGACATACATTATCACAATAACCAGGAAACACTATACCCGTTGTAGGATACATCTGACATACATTTACTTGAAGAGTAATGAAGGATTATTTTCCATACAGAAAAGTTTCTTGGAGCTTGTGACAGGCTCTTGATCCAGAGAGCTGGATCTGGCCTTCCGTTCCTAGGAGCAAGCCTAATTACCTCCTATTTTCTCAGGCGATGATTGACCTCTGCGGGTTTAGCATCTTACCATCTGTGATAGTGATGTATATTAAAACGTGAGTAGATTATCTACGTTTAAAGGGATCTTTTAATTTACAGGCTTCACATGAATATAATGCTACACAATACACAAATAACTTGCACATACGAGAAAAGAGGTTATGATTACGTTTCGGTGCGACTTCGACCATTTCTATGCAATATATTTTCCGGATAGATGGTCTATCACAAGCCACTGCATTCTCAATAAGGAGTTGAATACTGATGAAATTCTGGCCAGACATTTAATTAGTATGTAAAATAATTAGCACTCACTCAGCGCGAACGAAAAATTTTGTCGAAAAAATTCACAAACTGAGTTAATCTTATAGAAAAATAGCTTAACTCTCTGGCAACACAATGGTACCAGAATTATTATTCTACGACATTCCTACAAGGAATTATGGTCATTTAAATACACCTAGGGTTACGTCACCACCCGCGGCAGGTGTGCTCACCTGTCGTCAATTTATTTCTTTTTTCCGTTTTTTTTTTCTTGTATTGATTGTATTATTCTTTCTAAGATAATAATTGACGATTTGGCATCATAATACAGTGGGTGGGACTTATACGTAGAGTTCCAACCAACCAGGAACCTCCCGACACCATTTTGCTGACGTCATGGAAAATTCCAGTCTTGGGGTGGCCGGGGAATATGGCTCAATATAACGCTATTATAGCTTCTACGGCTTATTTATCTATCACAATTGATCTAATATGACATAATAAACAATATAAATAACAAAGAAATATGGTAAATACTCCAGAATGAATAATATATGGCATATTCCCAGAGAGCTCCATCGGGAATAATAGATTCCCATTCTCAGAGAGGGGCTTCCATTCTCTTTCTCTCACCTCCAGAGTCCTTATATTAAAGAAAACGAACATGGATAACTATGATATACACTCGTAATGCAGTATAAGACTGAGAAAAATGTTATTTTCTCGAAAAAAAAAAAAAAAAATCGGTGGTCCGGCTGTTTCGCGGATTATCTGGGAAGTAAGTTATTCACATATATGAGCAAGTACCTTCGTTAATAATAGCAGGAATGTAATGAAATTCACAGAGAACATAAAGGAAAGATTGTTTTTCAAGCTAACGGTTTGTTTTTTGAGATATCATAATTTGTTTTTGATTTATGTGAGGGCAAAAGTCAGATATTTGGCTGAAAGTCAAAAACATACAAAATTTTATTTTTTTTAAGAATGAAGAAAGGATAAATTACAGAACATCTAACCATTAGAAATACAGTTTATCATTGTTTTATGCGTAGATAATGCCAAAACAACTTCTCCAAGTCCCATGTCGAAGTTACTGTTCAATATGTATGATTATTAGTAAATATTTTTTTCTCAGTTGTTTTTTGAGCTATCTTATTGAAACTTGGTCACATTACTATTGAAAGGTGCTTCTTTACGTACAAAAAAAATGAAAGAAATCGAACGAAAAATAAAAAAGCTCATGTGTGAACATAAGGTTCCCCCTTATAGCTGCCACCCGACTCACTCGTGGCTGTAATCTTATATAGATGGCGTGCTGCTCCCGGCGTTATTCTTACTTTCTTTGGAAGTAAATCTTCAGCAGCAGGTCTCTGGAGGCATTAGGGCGCTTCTCCGATAGGACACACTTTGTAAGCTTAATGGATGAACACGTTTTCTTACGATAAATTATCACTCGGAAGCCGTAATTGCTTGAGGAATACCATGATGAAATAGACTGGGGTTGCCAGACAGATCGCGTAAAAAATACCTGCTGGTGACCCATAACCATAATTTTTAAAGGGGTGGACTGGTAAGCAAGCGGAAGGCTCCAAGCTGCGGGTCGTTATATGACTAACATCCGCGTCAGGAAACACTTGTCCTGTTTCCTGACAAACCTTACCTAACCTATTAGTGACCCAATTTACCCCCATTCTCAGATTTATTCACTCCCATTTATTATTGGAAATTGGTTAAAAAATTTACGTTTGATTATTAAGTAACTCTAGATTTATGGCACCGATATTCTGAAGCAATTTAGTACAGCTGATCTTATTTGCAATAGGAAGTATGCATAGCCATAAACAATCGTCTGCTGGTAAATAAAAACGATTGTTGATTATAAAATGGCTTATTACTAAAGCTACATGGTTATATCTATTTAAACCATAAATTATAAAATGGTTTATTACTAAAGCTACATGGTTATATCTATTTAAACCATAAATTATAAAATGGTTTATTACTAAAGCTACATGGTTATATCTATTTAAACCATAAATTATAAAATGGTTTATTACTAAAGCTACATGGTTATATCTATTTAAACCATAAATTATAAAATGGTTTATTACTAAAGCTACATGGTTATATCTATTTAAACCATAAATTCAATAGAAACATAAACATTTTAAATAAATCCCATCCAATCAGTTATGTTATTAATTGATGTAAAGATGTATATGGGAACATTTTGTGTTGGTAGACTCTCAAGGCTTGTTCAGAATCTGCAGGTTATTTACCTAGCCTGTCAACTTAGTAAGTGGAGTAAATAATGTTAGGCTCTCTCAGGAAGACCTCTCTACAGTAGGGATCTCTTGGGAGAGCTCTCTACAGTAGGGATCTCTAGGGAGAGCTCTCTACAGTAGGGATCTCTAGGGAGAGCTCTCTACAGTAGGGATCTCTAGGGAGAGCTCTCTACAGTAGGGATCTCTTGGGAGAGCTCTCTACAGTAGGGATCTCTAGGGAGAGCTCTCTACAGTAGGGATCTCTAGGGAGAGCTCTCTACAGTAGGGATCTCTTGGGAGAGCTCTCTACAGTAGGGATCTCTAGGGAGACCTCTCTACAGTAGGGATCTCTAGGGAGAGCTCTCTACAGTAGGGATCTCTAGGGAGAGCTCTCTACAGTAGGGATCTCTAGGGAGAGCTCTCTACAGTAGGGATCTCTAGGGAGAGCTCTCTACAGTAGGGATCTCTTGGGAGAGCTCTCTACAGTAGGGATCTCTAGGGAGAGCTCTCTACAGTAGGGATCTCTAGGGAGAGCTCTCTACAGTAGGGATCTCTTGGGAGAGCTCTCTACAGTAGGGATCTCTAGGGAGACCTCTCTACAGTAGGGATCTCTTGGGAGAGCTCTCTACAGATCTCGAGGGAGAGCTCTCTACAGTAGGGATCTCTAGGGAGAGCTCTCTACAGTAGGGATCTCTTGGGAGAGCTCTCTACAGTAGGGATCTCTTGGGAGAGCTCTCTACAGTAGGGATCTCTAGGGAGAGCTCTCTACAGTAGGGATCTCTAGGGAGAGCTCTCTACAGTAGGGATCTCTAGGGAGAGCTCTCTACAGTAGGGATCTCTAGGGAGAGCTCTCTACAGTAGGGATCTCTATGGAGAGCTCTCTACAGTAGGGATCTCTAGGGAGAGCTCTCTACAGTAGTAGGGAGAGCTCTCTACAGTAGGGATCTCTTGGGAGAGCTCTCTACAGTAGGGATCTCTAGGGAGAGCTCTCTACAGTAGGGATCTCTAGGGAGAGCTCTCTACAGTAGGGATCTCTAGGGAGAGCTCTCTACAGTAGGGATCTCTTGGGAGAGCTCTCTACAGTAGGGATCTCTAGGGAGAGCTCTCTACAGTAGGGATCTCTAGGGAGAGCTCTCTACAGTAGGGATCTCTAGGGAGAGCTCTCTACAGTAGGGATCTCTAGGGAGAGCTCTCTACAGTAGGGATCTCTAGGGAGAGCTCTCTACAGTAGGGATCTCTAGGGAGAGCTCTCTACAGTAGGGATCTCTAGGGAGAGCTCTCTACAGTAGGGATCTCTAGGGAGAGCTCTCTACAGTAGGGATCTCTAGGGAGAGCTCTCTACAGTAGGGATCTCTAGGGAGAGCTCTCTACAGTAGGGATCTCTAGGGAGAGCTCTCTACAGTAGGGATCTCTAGGGAGAGCTCTCTACAGTAGGGATCTCTAGGGAGAGCTCTCTACAGTAGGGATCTCTTGGGAGAGCTCTCTACAGTAGGGATCTCTAGGGAGAGCTCTCTACAGTAGGGATCTCTAGGGAGAGCTCTCTACAGTAGGGATCTCTAGGGAGAGCTCTCTACAGTAGGGATCTCTAGGGAGAGCTCTCTACAGTAGGGATCTCTAGGGAGAGCTCTCTACAGTAGGGATCTCTAGGGAGAGCTCTCTACAGTAGGGATCTCTAGGGAGAGCTCTCTACAGTAGGGATCTCTAGGGAGAGCTCTCTACAGATCTCTAGGGAGATCTCTAGGGAGAGCTCTCTACTACAGTAGGGATCTCTAGTAGGGATCTCTCTAGGGAGAGCTCTCTACAGTAGGGATCTCTAGGGAGAGCTCTCTACAGTAGGGATCTCTAGGGAGAGCTCTCTACAGTAGGGATCTCTAGGGAGAGCTCTCTACAGTAGGGATCTCTAGGGAGAGCTCTCTACAGTAGGGATCTCTTGGGAGAGCTCTCTACAGTAGATCTCTAGGGAGAGCTCTCTACAGTAGGGAGAGCTCTCTACAGTAGGGATCTCTAGGGAGAGCTCTCTACAGTAGGGATCTCTAGGGAGAGCTCTCTACAGTAGGGATCTCTAGGGAGAGCTCTCTACAGTAGGGATCTCTAGGGAGAGCTCTCTACAGTAGGGATCTCTAGGGAGAGCTCTCTACAGTAGGGATCTCTAGGGAGAGCTCTCTACAGTAGGGATCTCTAGGGAGAGCTCTCTACAGTAGGGATCTCTAGGGAGAGCTCTCTACAGTAGGGATCTCTAGGGAGAGCTCTCTACAGTAGGGATCTCTAGGGAGAGCTCTCTACAGTAGGGATCTCTAGGGAGAGCTCTCTACAGTAGGGATCTCTAGGGAGAGCTCTCTACAGTAGGGATCTCTAGGGAGAGCTCTCTACAGTAGGGATCTCTAGGGAGAGCTCTCTACAGTAGGGATCTCTAGGGAGAGCTCTCTACAGTAGGGATCTCTAGGGAGAGCTCTCTACAGTAGGGATCTCTAGGGAGAGCTCTCTACAGTAGGGATCTCTAGGGAGAGCTCTCTACAGTAGGGATCTCTTGGGAGAGCTCTCTACAGTAGGGATCTCTAGGGAGAGCTCTCTACAGTAGTAGCGATCTCTAGGGAGAGCTCTCTACAGTAGGGATCTCTAGGGAGAGCTCTCTACAGTAGGGATCTCTAGGGAGAGCTCTCTACAGTAGGGATCTCTAGGGAGAGCTCTCTACAGTAGGGATCTCTAGGGAGAGCTCTCTACAGTAGGGATCTCTTGGGAGAGCTCTCTACAGTAGGGATCTCTAGGGAGAGCTCTCTACAGTAGGGATCTCTAGGGAGAGCTCTCTACAGTAGGGATCTCTAGGGAGAGCTCTCTACAGTAGGGATCTCTAGGGAGAGCTCTCTACAGTAGGGATCTCTAGGGAGAGCTCTCTACAGTAGGGATCTCTAGGGAGAGCTCTCTACAGTAGGGAGGGAGAGCTCTCTACAGTAGGGATCTCTAGGGAGAGCTCTCTACAGTAGGGATCTCTAGGGAGAGCTCTCTACAGTAGGGATCTCTAGGGAGAGCTCTCTACAGTAGGGATCTCTAGGGAGAGCTCTCTACAGTAGGGATCTCTAGGGAGAGCTCTCTACAGTAGGGATCTCTAGGGAGATCTCTAGGGAGAGCTCTCTACAGATCTCTAGGGAGAGCTCTCTACAGTAGGGAGGGAGAGCTCTCTACAGTAGGGATCTCTAGGGAGAGCTCTCTACAGTAGGGATCTCTAGGGAGAGCTCTCTACAGTAGGGATCTCTAGGGAGAGCTCTCTACAGTAGGGATCTCTAGGGAGAGCTCTCTACAGTAGGGATCTCTAGGGAGAGCTCTCTACAGTAGGGATCTCTAGGGAGAGCTCTCTACAGTAGGGATCTCTAGGGAGAGCTCTCTACAGTAGGGATCTCTAGGGAGAGCTCTCTACAGTAGGGATCTCTAGGGAGAGCTCTCTACAGTAGGGATCTCGCGGGAGAGCTCTCTACAGTAGGGATCTCTAGGGAGAGCTCTCTACAGTAGGGATCTCTAGGGAGAGCTCTCTACAGTAGGGATCTCTAGGGAGAGCTCTCTACAGTAGGGATCTCTAGGGAGAGCTCTCTACAGTAGGGATCTCTAGGGAGAGCTCTCTACAGTAGGGATCTCTAGGGAGAGCTCTCTACAGTAGGGATCTCTAGGGAGAGCTCTCTACAGTAGGGATCTCTAGGGAGAGCTCTCTACAGTAGGGATCTCTAGGGAGAGCTCTCTACAGTAGGGATCTCTAGGGAGAGCTCTCTACAGTAGGGATCTCTAGGGAGAGCTCTCTACAGTAGGGATCTCTAGGGAGAGCTCTCTACAGTAGGGATCTCTAGGGAGAGCTCTCTACAGTAGGGATCTCTAGGGAGAGCTCTCTACAGTAGGGATCTCTAGGGAGAGCTCTCTACAGTAGGGATCTCTAGGGAGAGCTCTCTACAGTAGGGATCTCTAGGGAGAGCTCTCTACAGTAGGGATCTCTAGGGAGAGCTCTCTACAGTAGGGATCTCTAGGGAGAGCTCTCTACAGTAGGGATCTCTAGGGAGAGCTCTCTACAGTAGGGATCTCTAGGGAGAGCTCTCTACAGTAGGGATCTCTAGGGAGAGCTCTCTACAGTAGGGATCTCTAGGGAGAGCTCTCTACAGTAGGGATCTCTAGGGAGAGCTCTCTACAGTAGGGATCTCTAGGGAGAGCTCTCTACAGTAGGGATCTCTAGGGAGAGCTCTCTACAGTAGGGATCTCTAGGGAGAGCTCTCTACAGTAGGGATCTCTAGGGAGCTCTCAACCGTTGGGATCTCTAGGGAGAGCTCTCTACAGTAGGGATCTCTAGGGAGAGCTCTCTACAGTAGGGATCTCTAGGGAGAGCTCTCTACAGTAGGGATCTCTAGGGAGAGCTCTCTACAGTAGGGATCTCTAGGGAGAGCTCTCTACAGTAGGGATCTCTAGGGAGAGCTCTCTACAGTAGGGATCTCTAGGGAGAGCTCTCTACAGTAGGGATCTCTAGGGAGAGCTCTCTACAGTAGGGATCTCTAGGGAGAGCTCTCTACAGTAGGGATCTCTAGGGAGAGCTCTCTACAGTAGGGATCTCTAGGGAGAGCTCTCTACAGTAGGGATCTCTAGGGAGAGCTCTCTACAGTAGGGATCTCTAGGGAGAGCTCTCTACAGTAGGGATCTCTAGGGAGAGCTCTCTACAGTAGGGATCTCTAGGGAGAGCTCTCTACAGTAGGGATCTCTAGGGAGAGCTCTCTACAATAGGGATCTCTAGGGAGAGCTCTCTACAGTAGGGATCTCTAGGGAGAGCTCTCTACAGTAGGGATCTCTAGGGAGAGCTCTCTACAGTAGGGATCTCTAGGGAGAGCTCTCTACAGTAGGGATCTCTAGGGAGAGCTCTCTACAATAGGGATCTCTAGGGAGAGCTCTCTACACTAGGGATCTCTAGGGAGAGCTCTCTACAATAGGGATCTCTAGGGAGAGCTCTCTACAGTAGGGATCTCTAGGGAGAGCTCTCTACAGTAGGGATCTCTAGGGAGAGCTCTCTACAGTAGGGATCTCTTGGGAGAGCTCTCTACAGTAGGGATCTCTAGGGAGAGCTCTCTACAGTAGGGATCTCTTGGGAGAGCTCTCTACAGTAGGGATCTCTAGGGAGAGCTCTCTACAGTAGGGATCTCTAGGGAGAGCTCTCTACAGTAGGGATCTCTAGGGAGAGCTCTCTACAGTAGGGATCTCTAGGGAGAGCTCTCTACAATAGGGATCTCTAGGGAGAGCTCTCTACAGTAGGGATCTCTAGGGAGAGCTCTCTACAGCAGGGATCTCTAGGGAGAGCTCTCTACAGTAGGGATCTCTAGGGAGAGCTCTCTACAATAGGGATCTCTAGGGAGAGCTCTCTACAGTAGGGATCTCTAGGGAGAGCTCTCTACAGTAGGGATCTCTAGGGAGAGCTCTCTACAGTAGGGATCTCTTGGGAGAGCTCTCTACAGTAGGGATCTCTAGGGAGAGCTCTCTACAATAGGGATCTCTAGGGAGAGCTCTCTACAGTAGGGATCTCTAGGGAGAGCTCTCTACAATAGGGATCTCTAGGGAGAGCTCTCTACAGTAGGGATCTCTAGGGAGAGCTCTCTACAGTAGGGATCTCTAGGGAGAGCTCTCTACAGTAGGGATCTCTTGGGAGAGCTCTCTACAGTAGGGATCTCTTGGGAGAGCTCTCTACAATAGGGATCTCTAGGGAGAGCTCTCTACAGTAGGGATCTCTAGGGAGAGCTCTCTACAGTAGGGATCTCTAGGGAGAGCTCTCTACAGTAGGGATCTCTAGGGAGAGCTCTCTACAGTAGGGATCTCTAGGGAGAGCTCTCTACAATAGGGATCTCTAGGGAGAGCTCTCTACAGCAGGGATCTCTAGGGAGAGCTCTCTACAATAGGGATCTCTAGGGAGAGCTCTCTACAATAGGGATCTCTAGGGAGAACTCTCTACAGCAGGGATCTCTCAGGAAGAACTCTACTGTAAATTACACAATATTCGCTACTTAGCAGTTTATCAATGTCAAAAGCGGATAAACACACACAAATTCCACATGAATTTCGTTTTAACCAAGTCCTTTAAGGTGTTTATAAAAGGTATTCATTACCAACAAAATAATGAATTAGACACATGTACAATATCTTTACATGTAGGCTTTTTACCATGCAGTGGTTTTTATCAATACTACACATGGACGTAATAAGAAGACTGTAGAAATATGTGCAGGAGACAATGTAAGATGAGGTAATCAGTCCCTCAACCTGAGAGCAAGTGATGAGCACCATAGTCTTAAAGAGCCTTTAGATTCTTCCATTCTCTGCTGTATATATTTCTACAATCTTGATATTATGTCCATGTATTGTATTGATAAAACCACTGGATGGCGAGACTTCCTGTTAGGTCCTGGAGAGTGTGCTGGTAACGCTAATATTGGCTATAGCTAAAGGATTCTTGCCTGGAATTTTGGAGCATTTCCTCAGCTCTTTTCCTGCTGTCGGAGATGAAGCGAATGTCTTATTCACTTATTTCTCGGTGCCGTGCTGTCTAAATAACCCAAGAGCAGTCGATGAACTTTAAACCCCCCATCAACCACACATCGTTTGAACAAGAAAAATAAAGTATTTTCCACACTTCCAGTCGTCATTTATCGGCTTGGGAAAAAGCAAGGTAATTAGGTTTGATCTGAGGAGAGGCAAAATAAGTTTAATTCCCAAGATTAAGAGCACTTCTCCAAAATCTAGGCACTTCCTTGAAGGACTGTAACACTGCTAGAATTATTACTCTGATGTAATGGTTTAGAAAACCGACACGTTGAAGAATGAGACACTTGTGCAGCATTTGGAAAGCTTTATTGAGGAAACGTTGCGCCAGCCAGTGATTTCTTCAGTCGAATAGAGAGAAAAACGGTGAAAGATGAGAGGGAGAATGAGGTAATCAGTCCTTCAGTCTGGAGTCGATGTGTTCAGTCCATCTTGAGATTTCCAAATGTTGCACAAGTGTCTCATTCTTCAGTCAGAATTACTACTGTATTTACGAGAACCGTTGAGCCCAGAAGCGTCACACAGCGACTCTGGAAATGAGTGGTAATGAAGTTTATTTCACGGAAGTGAAAGGTAGATGCAGTTCCTTCGGCCAAGAGCTCTTTTCCAGCATGGTAATAATAAATTTAAGGTCTTAAATCCGTTAACCTTAAAATAAGTATTCAGTTTCTTAGCCTTGAGTGGTGTTGAGCCCCTTTACCTCAAAGCAGAGGCGTCGGGATGATGACATACTGGAGACAGAGGTGAGGTGCAGCAGTTGAGGATGGCGTCACAGGTAAGCGGGCCCCTAGTGGAAGTAGTGAATGCTAAAACAGTTATGCCAGGGTAATAAAGTTGTAGAAGATATCCTCTGTACTATTAAGATACTACTGTGTTGCTGTGTCAGACAAGATTTATTATATTCATTACAAGCATTGTTGACAAGTTGATGAATAAGATACTTGTGCAACACGTGTTCATCTTGTGATGTAGTCCAGCTGGGCTTGTGAGGTCTCTGGGGAGACCTAATTTGACCAATTATATGGTCACACCTTGCCTTGGCAGGCGTCTGTAGCCACGCCCACGTCTGAGGTCTTTTGTTCTTGACGCCTCAGACCTAGGCGTCAGGTCGTACACGTGGTACATACACCATTGGGGAGGGGGGTACTTTGACTACGATATAAGCCCAGGAAAGAGCGGGGCAAGGAGGTTGTTGGTGACAGGTCCGTCGAGCGAGAGCTCTGGACAGCCGCGTGTGTAGTAGACCACGCATTGGGAATCTCGGGTCAGCTGGTCGGTGAATTAAGAGTGAGTACTAGTCCGTGTTACTGATAACATCTACCCTTCCCCCTGGTAATAAGTCTCATAGGTCAATTGTTATATTGTGTAAATTTCCATCAGGAGATGTTGTATTCTAGCCCTTTTATGTTATTAAGTAAACTATAGCCATAGTTCCCATTTTTATTTGTACCTTCATATGCTATTCCCTAGCTTGTTAAGCACTGGGATATACAGGGGACGTGCTCACTCGCTGGGATACCTCCGGTAGAGTGGGTAGAGGTCTCACATGGTGGCAGCGGTTTAGCGTTTATCATTAAACGCGGCTCACGTGCTTTACGACTGGTCGGTTTTTGCTATCAAAACCAAATATTAATTTCTTTGTGTCGCCTATCATTTGTTTTACCGTTCACTGTGACCGTAACCTTAAGAATAAACCAGGACAATCCTACTCTTATGGTTGTCAGGTGGGTGATGACCAAATATAATTTGCGTAGCAAGACGTTAAATAGTGCAATCAGACGATCCAGTAGGATACAGGTGAAGTTCCTCGTGAACAGAATGGCAGAGGCTAACGTCAATGTTAGTGATCTCGCACCAGGCTCAAGTGAAGGGTCTAGCAACATGGTTCCACAGCAAGATTCAGTGATTAATGTTAGTGACGGTATAAATAATCAAGAAAATGAGATTTCAGTGATAAATAATACTTCAGGGGTACATATGTCAGGGACAAACCATCCCCAGGTCCAAGGCTCAGGAACGAATATAGGTTCCACGGTGACCCCCAGTAGTACCACGAATACTATGGCCACAGTGGTATCTAATACATCTACCACTGCTGTTAGCCCGGGAGTATCAATTTTACCAACCCGGGATGCTACTAACCCCATACCTCCGTATTTTAATAACCCAGTTAATGCTGACTATAGTATGTATCCTTATCTTAACTCTGTGCTTCATAGTGTTATTGCTCAAGTTATGAGTAACCCTCAATCCCCTATTGTTGTACCTGCTCCCCAAGTCCCTGGGGTAGCTGCCTATAGGGTTCCCACTTCTGCGCCTGGTTCTACAGTTACTAGTATACCTAACCCCTCAGTAACCATAGCTTCCCCTGCTGTGTCAGGTGTTCACCTGCCCAATGCTGTTCCTGTAAATACTAACCAAACACCCACACTTGTAACTACAGCTGGGGAACCATTCAGTATTTCCCCGAATGGGTCCTTATCTAATATACCGGGACTCCCGACCCAACCCCAACTTCTGAGCCTCCAGCCTTCCCAGGTCAATCCTTCCCTAACCAAGCCACTCAACGTCCCAACGAACCCTATGCTTCAGCAAAAGATTTTATCTGGGGCATCAGCTCCAGATAGTAGTGTTGGAACCTCTATGTGTGGGACAGTAATTGTTGATAGGCCATATTTAGAAAATTTGCCGAAATTTCATGTAGAAGATTTGCCGAGGAATCCCATCGAAAGAAATATCAAAGTAGAAGCTTGGATTAAAAATATTGAGGCCATTTTGCTTAATATATCTGATGAAAAAATGAAAGTTTCACTGGGATTCAGGGCAATTGTAGATAACACAGCATCCATATTTAGTCTCCCACAATTTATTAACGTAAAGGACTGGAGTAATTTCAAGGAGGCTATAAGATATAGGTTCCAGACGGCAGTATCAGTTGAAAATATCCATCGATACCTGGAACAATTGCAACTGAAGGAAGGACACACACTAAGGGACTTCAGTTGTCTGGTATGGTCCAGGGTGGAAGATGTGAACGGAACTTTAAAATATAATGCAGAACAGCTGGAGCTTTATAAAAAGCAGGTATTTTGTGAAGGGTTGCCGGTCTGGATGAGAACTAGAGTTGCTATGGTACTAGCGATTAAAACCTTCGAAGAACTAGTTCAATATGCCATGTCTCTCGAGTCCGAATATGGTAGAGACAGAAAGGGAGATAGAATTGTTGCCTCAGAGAGAGTAACACCTGAGTCACCATATGTGGCGACAACCAATAATGAGAAGAAGTATATACCCCCGTACCGCAGGACAGGCGGTGGTGGGCGTAATAAACAGAATGCTTGGAGAACTAATCAATGCTGGGAGTGTGGCGGGATTGGCCATATTAGGGCCAACTGCCCTAATTTTCGTTCCTAACGAAAGAAGAAGGTACAAGGTTAAGAAAGATAGGTCTGATAACCTTGTTACCAAAGATGAAAGATGATTAAAATAAGAGTAAATGGAAAAAATTGGTAGCTTTCATTGATACGGGAAGTCAGGTGTCAATAATCAAGCGAGATGTATGTAATAACTGGAGGGGTTGTAAAATAAGCAAAGCTAAGAGAGATATTACTGCTGTAAATGGTAATGATATTAATGTCGAGGGACAAACGGACCTGTACTTTGAACTGGGTGAAAGTTATAAAGTTCACGCTTGTTTAATAGTATCTGGAGTAAGGTTTCCAGGGGACTTACTCTTAGGTATGGATTTTCTCAGAAGGTTTGACTTCCTCTTGTCGTATGACAAAGGAAGGGGAACCAGTCGGCTGATACTGGATGAGGTTTCCTTTCCAATAAAATTCATAGAACATCCCTCAATAGTAGCTTCTATGAGTAGGAGTAATAAATTATTCAAAACCCCATCTAAATCACTTTTTGAAGCGCAGTTACCTAATGTGAACTCTGCAGACGCAGATTATGCAGTTCATGTATTATATAACCAGGTATGTCCACCTAATACATTCAAATTTATTAAAGGTTCAGTGGGAAGGAAGGTCGAGCCAGGAAGTATCTTACAATTAGCGGGGAAGCTAGAATCCTTCCTGGTGCCTCATCATCTAGCCCAGGTCTCTGAGAAAAGACATATCTTAATACCAGTGATAAATCTGACAAGTAAAGCGTTAAGATTCAAGAATGGTAGAAGGTTAACATCAGCTGAGATTATCCCCAAAGACTTAATTTTTGAACCTGACTCCGTTAAGCTACCTGCCCGAGGTCAACAATGTGGAGCACTTAATACCAGAGTCCCAGAAAGGGTAGTGACGCCTGCCGCTCCCACCCAGAACGAAAGTAAAAGGGAAAAGACATTTAATGATGTAAATCTAAATCATTTAAAATATTCTGAGAAGGAAATAATAAAGAATGCTTTAAGGAACTTTCCAAAGTTGTTTTCAATGGATGAAGGAGATATAGGCTTCCTGCCCCAGATTGAGCATACTATACCTACAGGTGACAGTTTACCTGTCCAAACCCGTCAATGGAGACTCCCAGAAGAGGCTAAGAGAGTAATAAGGGAGGAATGTAATACCATGCTCCAGAACGATGTAATTGAACCGAGTTCATCACCGTGGCTCTCACCTGTAGTGTTGGTAAAGAAACCAGATAACTCTTATCGGTTCTGTGTGGATTATAGGAAAGTGAATGAATTAACAATAGCTGATAGTTATCCCTTGCCCCTAATCCAGGAAATTCTTGATTCATTTGGAACAGCTAAGTATTTTTCGACTTTGGACGCTAAGTCAGCTTATTGGGCCATCCCCGTTTCAGAAGAAGATAGAGAGAAGACAGCATTCTCAGATGGGGTCAGATTATACCAATTTAAACGAATGCCCTACGGGTTAAAAACCGCGCCCTCTAGCTTCCAAAGAGCTATAAACTTCATCCTCAGCCCTGTGTTGGGTAGACACTCACTGGCATATCTTGATGATGTGGTAGTCTACTCCCGGTCATTTCCAGAACATGTAGACAACCTTGTGGAGACACTAAAACTACTGGATAAAGCAGGATTTAAGTTGAATGCAAAGAAATGTATAATAGCAGCCACTAGCTTTAAATTTCTAGGCTTTCAGGTAAGCCCTGAAGGGATTCGCCCTGACCCTGATAAGTGTAAGGCAATATCTGAAATGCCAAGACCTAGAACAGCAAGGAAAGTCAGGAGGTTCCTAGGTGCAGCAGGATACTTTAGAAGACATATTAAGGGTTTTGCAGAGCTAGCAGCACCACTGACAGATCTAACTAAGAAGAAAGCTAAGTTTGTATGGAAAGAAGAACATGAGTTGGCTCACGAAAAATTAAAGGCTGAGCTTACAAGTGAGCCGGTATTAGTGGTTCCTGATTTTTCCAGAGAGTTTGAGATACATACAGACGCTTCAGCAGTTGCAATAGGAGGTTGCCTAATGCAAAGAGATAAGGAAAATAACCCACACCCAGTAGCGTATTTTAGCAGAAAGATTAAAGGACCGGAAGTCAGGTATGCCATCACTGATAAAGAAGCCTTGGCAGTGGTAGAAAGTGTGAGATACTTTGAACCGTATGTATTTCAGCGCCATTTTAAAATAATAACAGATCACAGGGCATTGGTGCACATATTTAAAAAGAAAACTCGCTGTCCTAGGATGTCTAGATGGGGTTACGAACTGTCAGCACACTCGTACCAGATTCTTTATAAACCAGGAGCCTCACACCATGTACCAGACGTATTGAGTAGGAATGTAGCAGCAATAAATGTTGATGTTAATATTGAGAATGTGAACAATGAAAAATTAAGAGAGTACCAACTGGAAGAGAACAGGTGGAAGGAGATAATTGAGTATTTGGAGGGAGAGAAGCTCCCGTGCCACAAGCCAAGCCGCCCTATTGATGAATTCGAGATGAAAGACGGTGTGCTACATAGGATTACGGAGCTGAACGATCGTTCAGTACAGCAGGTAGTAATACCCAATGTCCTCAGGAAGGCCGCTCTGAAGCTTGCACACTCATCCAAGATGGCTGGCCATACAGGTGTTTTTAGGACTTATAAGAGGGCCAAAGAAATGTTCTACTTTCCTGGTCTCCTGAATTATGTAACCGAATATGTAAAATGTTGTGGTAATTGCCAAAGGAGGAAAGGTAACCCTCAGGTTAATGTGGAATTGCAAGCTTTTCCCGAGATTAAGGAGCCGTTGGACCGGGTTGGTGCAGATCTTATTGACTTACATAATAGTTATTCAGGCAATAGGTATGTTCTTGTGCTGGTGGACCATCTGTCACGGTATACAACACTTGTACCCATCCCTAAGAAAGACCCACAGACTGTTGCAGAGGCGCTCCTTGATAGATTCGTAGCAATATTTGGACCTCCTAGAGAATTAGTAACAGATCAAGGTTCAGAGTTTAAAAGCAAGGTATTTGCAGAGGTTTGTAACACCTTAGAAATAATGACAGCATTCACGACAGCTTATCATCCACAGGCGAATGGTATGGTGGAGAGAACGAACCAAGTAGTCAAAAATACACTGGCCATTCTCTCAGAGAAAGAACCATTACAATGGGATAAATATATACCATATGTTCAATTTGCTTTAAACACCGCTATTCACAAATCAATAGGGACACAACCATTATTCCTATTTACAGGGCATGACTGTCATTTTGCAGCAGGCTTGGTGAACCAAGCAGTTGTCAGATACGGTGAGGACTATCCTTCAGAAGTCCTAACAAAAATGAGAACTGCTTGGCGAACTGCCGCCCAGGCATCTGGTAGAGCGCAGGAAAAATATGCTCACTACTATGACAGGCAAGTGAAGCCTCTTAAACTTAAGGAAGGTAACCTAGTAATGGTATATAAAGATGAAGTAACCCCTCAACAGAGTAGGTCCCTCGGTCCAAGGTGGAAAGGTCCTTACCGCATCTTAGAGAAAATGGGACCAGTAAATGTGAAGGTTAAAGGGTTGTTTGAGGACCAGAGTGAGAGGATTGTTCATTGTAATAAACTAAAGCCAT
Source organism: Cherax quadricarinatus (assembly GCF_038502225.1). Taxonomy (NCBI): domain Eukaryota; kingdom Metazoa; phylum Arthropoda; class Malacostraca; order Decapoda; family Parastacidae; genus Cherax; species Cherax quadricarinatus. Next base: position 27,025 of record NW_027197865.1, read on the forward strand.
TCTGGTCTGAGGAGGAAATAGTAATGCCTAATGTTAATGTGGTGGATGAAAGGACTGTAAATGACGAGGTATATGAGGAAGATAGGTTACATCAGCTGGTAGAGGAAAATGTTGGTATGAATACAAGGTCAAGAATGTATAGACGAAATTTGTAAGGGAATTATTGCTGGAGGGAGGGAGTGTTGTGAGTAAATGGGACCCTGAGGGAAGGAGCTGACCACTCGCCTCGCCCTCAGGTTGGCTCAATACTCTAGAAGACCTGCCCACCAACAATAAGCCCCAGTCACCTGTAGAACAATACTGCCGTCTACTATTATTCACAGGAGATGTGGAGATGTTGCCAGGACCTGCCAAGGAGACTCCAGGAATCTATTTGGCCTGGAGTGATGGAGACGCAGAAGTGCCAAGAAGTCAGTTTGGGTCCAGCAAAAGAGCTATTATTAGACCTGGGAGACTTGAGGAAAGCGGTAGCCAGCTCTCGTGCCACCACCATGCAAGAGGTGGAAGTTGACGGGTGAGGCTGGACGGATGAAGGGTGGCCTTGGTGCCTGAGGAGTATTGTCGTGGTGAAGATAAGCTGCTTGCTGAGTCGTGAAATTCCCAGATGCTGTGCTTTCAACGAGAGGGACCCGCATGAGCGCTCCTAAACGCCAATGAAGTCCACACAATGAGACATGGCCCAATTTAGGAAGTGCTAGGGTCGGCCAGAAGCTCTGGCTAACCCCTCTTCTAGTAGAAGCAGTAGACAGATCTGGAGGTGAGATGACAAGAATACTGCAATGGCCCTATGTCCTCCTCCGTCGACCCCTTCATATTTCTGCCCAAGGATTTGTAGAGAGCTTCTCCCTGGGTCAATAGCATGGACCCAAGTCAAGCCAACCGTGTCATTTACTACTAGCCAGTGAAGCTTGGGAAATGATGATTAGAGTGGTATTAGTATGGTATCTCTACTGCTAGGGGATGCCCTATGTTATGTCAGCTGTTGGGACAAAAATGTGTTGTATATTATGTGAGCTAGCTCCTTGCCGGGAGGGATCACAGTAGAGATAGGATGTATTTTCTTTTCAGGTGGAGAACTGTAAACACCAATCGGCTCGCCGTCAGAAGAGGATTCCTTTTATGTGAGGGATGGGAGGTTTTCTTTTAGTTCCTAGAAATGGGATAATGATTGATCCTGGTTGCGATTCCTGCCTTGTCATGAATGGTCACGGTACGGTGCAAGGAAAATGCGACATTGTGGTCGTGTAATGGTTCAGTTGCAAGTACTTGAAGGAATAATACCCGCTGGAGCTGTTTTCTACGCCAGGAAAACCTTACGAGGTTTGGCTCAATGGTTAATTAGCGAGGGTGACTACAGGAGCTAGTTTATTTCTAGTAGAGTACAGGAAGGCACTGGAGCCCGATATTTAGTTTTAAGGAGACATGACGGATAAGGAGGTTTCGCACCAGAGTCATTGTTATTCGTTTCTTGTGCTAGAATTTATTATACCTACTGATCTGTGTGAATTCATATTATTTGCTATTGTATTGTAATAGAATAAAAGGGTTAGGATTAAAATAGTCTAATAACTTAGGACAAATTGTCCTAGTTCTCAGATATTTTAAATTGGGGGAGAAAGGGGGATGTGATGTAGTCCAGCTGGGCTTGTGAGGTCTCTGGGGAGACCTAATTTGACCAATTATATGGTCACACCTTGCCTTGGCAGGCGTCTGTAGCCACGCCCACGTCTGAGGTCTTTTGTTCTTGACGCCTCAGACCTAGGCGTCAGGTCGCAACACGTGGTTGTGGAGGGTACTTGGACTACGATATAAGCCCAGGGAAGAGCGGGGCAAGGAGGTTGTTGGTGACAGGTCCGTCGAGCGAGAGCTCTGGGCAGCCGCGTGTGTAGTGGACCACGCATTGGGAATCTCGGGTCAGCTGGTCGGTGAATTAAGAGTGAGTACTAGTCCGTGTTACTGATAACATCTACCCTTCCCCCTGGTAATAAGTCTCATAGGTCAATTGTTATATTGTGTAAATTTCCATCAGGAGATGTTGTATTCTAGCCCTTTTATGTTATTAAGTAAACTATAGCCATAGTTCCCATTTTTATTTGTACCTTCATATGCTATTCCCTAGCTTGTTAAGCACTGGGATATACAGGAGACGTGCTCACTCGCTGGGATACCTCCGGTAGAGTGGGTAGAGGTCTCACAAACTACCTTCGGCGATATCTCTCAACTACCGTCGGCGATATCTCTCAACTACCGTCGGCGATATCTCTCAACTACCGTCGGCGATATCTCTCAACTACCTTCGGCGATATCTCTCAACTACCGTCGGCGATATCTCTCAACTAACGTCGGCGATATCTCTCAACTACCGTCGGCGATATCTCTCAACTACCGTCGGCGATATCTCTCAACTACCGTCGGCGATATCTCTCAACTATCGTCGGCGATATCTCTCAACTACCGTCGGCGATATCTCTCAACTATCGTCGGCGATATCTCTCAACTACCGTCGGCGATATCTCTCAACTATCGTCGGCGATATATCTCTCAACTACCGTCGGCGATATCTCTCAACTATCGTCGGCGATATCTCTCAAGTATTGTCGGCGATGTCTCTCAACTACCGTCGGCGATATCTCTCAACTACCCTCGGCGATATCTCTCAACTACCGTCGGCGATATCTCTCAACTACCGTCGGCGATATCTCTCAACTACCGTCGGCGATATCTCTCAACTACCGTCGGCGATATCTCTCAACTATCGTCGGCGATATTTCTCAACTATCGTCGGCGATATCTCTCAACTACCGTCGGCGATATCTCTCAACTATCGTCGGCGATATCTCTAAACTATCGTCGGCGATATCTCTCAACTACCGTCGGCGATATCTCTCAACTACCTTCGGCGATATCTCTCAACTACCGTCGGCGATATCTCTCAACTACCGTCGGCGATATCTCTCAACTACCGTCGGCGATATCTCTCAACTACCTTCGGCGATATCTCTCAACTACCGTCGGCGATATCTCTCAACTAACGTCGGCGATATCTCTCAACTAACGTCGGCGATATCTCTCAACTACCGTCGGCGATATCTCTCAACTACCGTCGGCGATATCTCTCAACTACCGTCGGCGATATCTCTCAACTACCCTCGGCGATATCTCTCAACTACCGTCGGCGATATCTCTCAACTATCGTCGGCGATATCTCTCAACTACCGTCGGCGATATCTCTCAACTACCGTCGGCGATATCTCTCAACTACCGTCGGCGATATCTCTCAACTATCGTCGGCGATATCTCCCAACTACCGTCGGCGATATCTCTCAACTATAGTCGGCGATATCTCTCAACTACCGTCGGCGATATCTCTCAACTATCGTCGGCGATATATCTCTCAACTACCGTCGGCGATATCTCTCAACTATCGTCGGCGATATCTCTCAACTATTGTCGGCGATATCTCTCAACTACCGTCGGCGATATCTCTCAACTACCCTCGGCGATATCTCTCAACTACCGTCGGCGATATCTCTCAACTATCGTCGGCGATATCTCTCAACTACCGTCGGCGATATCTCTCAACTACCGTCGGCGATATCTCTCAACTATCGTCGGCGATATTTCTCAACTATCGTCGGCGATATCTCTCAACTACCGTCGGCGATATCTCTCAACTATCGTCGGCGATATCTCTAAACTATCGTCGGCGATATCTCTCAACTACCGTCGGCGATATCTCTCAACTATCATCGGCGATATTTCTCAACTATCGTCGGCGATATCTCTCAACTACCGTCGGCGATATCTCTCAACTATCGTCGGCGATATCTCTCAACTACCGTCGGCGATATCTCTCAACTACCGTCGGCGATATCTCTCAACTAACGTCGGCGATATTTCTCAACTATCGTCGGCGATATCTCTCAACTACCGTCGGCGATATCTCTCAACTACCGTCGGCGATATCTCTCAACTACCGTCGGCGATATCTCTCAACTACCGTCGGCGATATCTCTCAACTATCGTCGGCGATATCTCTCAACTATCGTCGGCGATATCTCTCAACTACCGTCGGCGATATCTCTCAACTAACGTCGGCGATATCTCTCAACTACCGTCGGCGATATCTCTCAACTACCGTCGGCGATATCTCTCAACTAACGTCGGCGATATCTCTCAACTACCGTCGGCGATATCTCTCAACTACCGTCGGCGATATCTCTCAACTACCGTCGGCGATATCTCTCAACTATCGTCGGCGATATATCTCTCAACTACCGTCGGCGATATCTCTCAACTATCGTCGGCGATATCTCTCAACTATTGTCGGCGATATCTCTCAACTACCGTCGGCGATATCTCTCAACTACCCTCGGCGATATCTCTCAACTACCGTCGGCGATATCTCTCAACTATCGTCGGCGATATCTCTCAACTACCGTCGGCGATATCTCTCAACTACCGTCGGCGATATCTCTCAACTATCGTCGGCGATATTTCTCAACTATCGTCGGCGATATCTCTCAACTACCGTCGGCGATATCTCTCAACTATCGTCGGCGATATCTCTCAACTATCGTCGGCGATATCTCTCAACTATCGTCGGCGATATCTCTCAACTATCGTCGGCGATATCTCTCAACTATCGTCGGCGATATCTCTCAACTACCGTCGGCGATATCTCTCAACTACGCTCGGCGATATCTCTCAACTACCGTCGGCGATATATCTCAACTACCCTCGGCGATATCTCTCAACTACCGTCGGCGATATCTCTCAACTATCGTCGGCGATATCTCTCAACTATCGTCGGCGATATCTCTCAACTATCGTCGGCGATATCTCTCAACTACCCTCGGCGATATCTCTCAACTACCGTCGGCGATATCTCTCAACTATCGTCGGCGATATCTCTCAACTACCGTCGGCGATATCTCTCAACTACCGTCGGCGATATCTCTCAACTATCGTCGGCGATATTTCTCAACTATCGTCGGCGATATCTCTCAACTACCGTCGGCGATATCTCTCAACTATCGTCGGCGATATCTCTCAACTATCGTCGGCGATATCTCTCAACTATCGTCGGCGATATCTCTCAACTATCGTCGGCGATATCTCTCAACTATCGTCGGCGATATCTCTCAACTATCGTGGTCTATATCTCTCAACTATCGTCGGCGATATCTCTCAACTATCGTCGGCGATATCTCTCAACTATCGTGGTCTATATCTCTCAACTATCGTCGGCGATATCTCTCAACTATCGTCGGCGATATCTCTCAACTATCGTGGTCTATATCTCTCAACTAACGTCGGCGATATCTCTCAACTATCGTCGGCGATATCTCTCAACTATCGTCGGCGATATCTCTCAACTATCATCGGCGATATCTCTCAACTAACGTCGGCGATATCTCTCAACTATCGTCGGCGATATCTCTCAACTATCGTCGGCGATATCTCTCAACTACCGTCGGCGATATCTCTCAACTACCGTCGGCGATATCTCTCAACTATCGTCGGCGATATTTCTCAACTATCGTCGGCGATATCTCTCAACTACCGTCGGCGATATCTCTCAACTATCGTCGGCGATATCTCTCAACTATCGTCGGCGATATCTCTCAACTATCGTCGGCGATATCTCTCAACTATCGTCGGCGATATCTCTCAACTATCGTCGGCGATATCTCTCAACTATCGTGGTCTATATCTCTCAACTATCGTCGGCGATATCTCTCAACTATCGTCGGCGATATCTCTCAACTATCGTCGGCGATATCTCTCAACTATCGTCGGCGATATCTCTCAACTATCGTCGGCGATATCTCTCAACTATCGTCGGCGATATCTCTCAACTAACGTCGGCGATATCTCTCAACTATCGTCGGCGATATCTCTCAACTATCGTCGGCGATATCTCTCAACTATCGTCGGCGATATCTCTCAACTAACGTCGGCGATATCTCTCAACTATCGTCGGCGATATCTCTCAACTATCGTCGGCGATATCTCTCAACTATCGTCGGCGATATCTCTCAACTATCGTCGGCGATATCTCTCAACTATCGTGGTCTATATCTCTTAACTATCGTCGGCGATATCTCTCAACTATCGTCGGCGATATCTCTCAACTATCGTCGGCGATATCTCTCAACTATCGTCGGCGATATCTCTCAACTATCGTCGGCGATATCTCTCAACTATCGTCGGCGATATCTCTCAACTATCGTCGGCGATATCTCTCCACTACTCGTCGGCGATATCTCTCAACTATCGTCGGCGATATCTCTCAACTATCGTCGGCGATATCTCTCAACTATCGTCGGCGATATCTCTCAACTATCGTCGGCGATATCTCTCAACTATCGTCGGCGATATCTCTCAACTATCGTCGGCGATATCTCTCAACTATCGTCGGCGATATCTCTCAACTATCGTCGGCGATATCTCTCAACTATCGTCGGCGATATCTCTCAACTATCGTCGGCGATATCTCTCAACTATCGTCGGCGATATCTCTCAACTATCGTCGGCGATATCTCTCAACTATCGTCGGCGATATCTCTCAACTATCGTCGGCGATATCTCTCAACTACCGTCGGCGATATCTCTCAACTACCGTCGGCGATATCTCTCAACTACCGTCGGCGATATCTCTCAACTATCGTCGGCGATATCTCTCAACTATCGTCGGCGATATCTCTCAACTACCGTCGGCGATATCTCTCAACTATCGTCGGCGATATCTCTCAACTATCGTCGGCGATATCTCTCAACTATCGTCGTCTATATCTCTCAACTATCGTCGGCGATATCTCTCAACTATCGTCGGCGATATCTCTCAACTATCGTCGGCGATATCTCTCAACTATCGTCGGCGATATCTCTCAACTATCGTCGGCGATATCTCTCAACTATCGTCGGCGATATCTCTCAACTATCGTGGTCTATATCTCTCAACTATCGTCGGCGATATCTCTCAACTATCGTCGGCGATATCTCTCAACTATCGTGGTCTATATCTCTCAACTATCGTCGGCGATATCTCTCAACTATCGTGGTCTATATCTCTCAACTATCGTCGGCGATATCTCTCAACTATCGTCGGCGATATCTCTCAACTATCGTCGGCGATATCTCTCAACTAACGTCGGCGATATCTCTCAACTATCGTCGGCGATATCTCTCAACTATCGTCGGCGATATCTCTCAACTATCGTCGGCGATATCTCTCAACTAACGTCGGCGATATCTCTCAACTATCGTCGGCGATATCTCTCAACTATCGTCGGCGATATCTCTCAACTACCGTCGGCGATATCTCTCAACTACCGTCGGCGATATCTCTCAACTATCGTCGGCGATATCTCTCAACTATCGTCGGCGATATCTCTCAACTACCGTCGGCGATATCTCTCAACTATCGTCGGCGATATCTCTCAACTATCGTCGGCGATATCTCTCAACTATCGTCGGCGATATCTCTCAACTATCGTCGGCGATATCTCTCAACTATCGTCGGCGATATCTCTCAACTATCGTCGGCGATATCTCTCAACTATCGTCGGCGATATCTCTCAACTATCGTCGGCGATATCTCTCAACTATCGTGGTCTATATCTCTCAACTATCGTCGGCGATATCTCTCAACTACCGTCGGCGATATCTCTCAACTATCGTCGGCGATATCTCTCAACTATCGTCGGCGATATCTCTCAACTATCGTCGGCGATATCTCTCAACTATCGTCGGCGATATCTCTCAACTATCGTCGGCGATATTTCTCAACTATCGTCGTCGATATCTCTCAACTACCGTCGGCGATATCTCTCAACTACCGTCGGCGATATCTCTCAACTATCGTCGGCGATATCTCTCAACTATCGTCGGCGATATCTCTCAACTATCGTCGGCGATATCTCTCAACTATCGTCGGCGATATCTCTCAACTATCGTCGGCGATATCTCTCAACTATCGTCGGCGATATCTCTCAACTAACGTCGGCGATATCTCTCAACTATCGTCGGCGATATCTCTCAACTATCGTCGGCGATATCTCTCAACTATCGTCGGCGATATCTCTCAACTATCGTCGGCGATATCTCTCAACTATCGTCGGCGATATCTCTCAACTATCGTCGGCGATATCTCTCAACTATCGTCGGCGATATCTCTCAACTATCGTCGGCGATATCTCTCAACTATCGTCGGCGATATCTCTCAACTATCGTCGGCGATATCTCTCAACTATCGTCGGCGATATCTCTCAACTATCGTCGGCGATATCTCTCAACTATCGTCGGCGATATCTCTCAACTATCATCGGCGATATCTCTACTACTACGTCGGCGATATCTCTCAACTATCGTCGGCGATATCTCTCAACTATCGTCGGCGATATCTCTCAACTAATCGTCGGCGATATCTCTCAACTATCGTCGGCGATATCTCTCAACTATCGTCGGCGATATCTCTCAACTATCGTCGGCGATATCTCTCAACTATCGTCGGCGATATCTCTCAACTATCGTCGGCGATATCTCTCAACTATCGTCGGCGATATCTCTCAACTACCGTCGGCGATATCTCTCAACTATCGTCGGCGATATCTCTCAACTATCGTCGGCGATATCTCTCAACTATCGTCGGCGATATCTCTCAACTACCGTCGGCGATATCTCTCAACTATCGTCGGCGATATCTCTCAACTATCGTCGGCGATATCTTTTACCTATGATCATCTACACTGCGGTAACCCATTCAACACTTGTCACTTGTATTGTTGTATACTGTTGTATACTGTTGTATACTGTTGTATACTGTTGTATACTGTTCGTTTTTGTTAATTCTCGTTGTGTTGTGAGTAACATTTAATCTAACTTATACAATGGTGTATACATCTGTAGTAACATACAGAAAAAAGTATTATTGTATACAGTTTACATGTATAAGTTTATAGGCAAACTTGACATATTATATACACTATACACATTATATTATATACACTATACACACTATACACATTCAAGCTGGCAAATAATGTTACAGAATTATAATATTTCCGCTGACTTCAGACTGAGGGAGATTGACATCAGTCAATCCATCTATCATCCTTGTATCATGCAAGAGCAGCCATGTCTACCTGGAGTCTACCTGGAGTCTACCTGGAGTCTACCTGGAGTCTACCTGGAGTCTACCTGGAGTCTACCTGGAGTCTACCTGGAGTCTACCTGGAGTCTACCTGGAGTCTACCTGGAGTCTACCTGGAGTCTACCTGGAGTCTACCTGGAGTCTACCTGGAGTCTACCTGGAGTCTACCTGGAGTCTACCTGGAGTCTACCTGGAGTCTACCTGGAGTCTACCTGGAGTCTACCTGGAGTCTACCTGGAGTCTACCTGGAGTCTACCTGGAGTCTACCTGGAGTCTACCTGGAGTCTACCTGGAGTCTACCTGGAGTCTACCTGGAGTCTACCTGGCGTCTACCTGGAGTCTACCTGGAGTCTACCTGGAGTCTACCTGGAGTCTACCTGGAGTCTACCTGGAGTCTACCTGGCGTCTACCTGGAGTCTACCTGGAGTCTACCTGGAGTCTACCTGGAGTCTACCTGGAGTCTACCTGGAGTCTACCTGGAGTCTACCTGGAGTCTACCTGGAGTCTACCTGGAGTCTACCTGGAGTCTACCTGGAGTCTACCTGGAGTCTACCTGGAGTCTACCTGGAGTCTACCTGGAGTCTACCTGGAGTCTACCTGGAGTCTACCTGGAGTCTACCTGGAGTCTACCTGGAGTCTACCTGGAGTCTACCTGGAGTCTACCTGAAGTCTACCTGGAGTCTACCGGGAGGCTAACTGGAGTCTACCTGGAGTCTACCTAGTCTACCTGGAGTCTACCTGGAGTCTACCTGGAGTCTACCTGGAGTCTACCTGGAGTCTACCTGGAGTCTACCTGGAGGAGTCTACCTGGAGTCTACCTGGAGTCTACCTGGAGTCTACCTGGAGTCTACCTGGAGTCTACCTGAAGTCTACCTGGAGTCTAACTGAAGTCTACCTGGAGTCTACCTGGAGTCTACCTGAAGTCTACCTGGAGTCTACCTGGAGTCTACCTGGAGTCTACCTGGAGTCTACCTGGAGTCTAACTGAAGTCTACCTGGAGTCTACCTGGAGTCTACCTGGAGTCTACCTGCAGTCTATGTGGAGTCTACCTGGAGTCTACCTGGAGTCTACCTGAAGTCTACCTGGAGTCTACCTGGAGTCTACCTGGAGTCTACCTGGAGTCTACCTGGAGTCTACCTGGAGTCTACCTGGAGTCTACCTGGAGTCTACCTGGAGTCTACCTGGAGTCTACCTGGAGTCTACCTGGAGTCTACCTGGAGTCTACCTGGAGTCTACCTGGAGTCTACCTGGAGTCTACCTGGAGTCTACCTGGAGTCTACTTGGAATCATCTACCTGGAGTCTACCTGGAGTCTCTGGAGTCCTGGAGTCTACCTGGAGTCTACCTGGAGTCTACCTGGAGTCTACCTGTGGAGTCTACCTGGAGTCTACCTGGAGGAGTCTACCTGGAGTCTCTGGAGTCCTGGAGTCTACCTGGAGTCTACCTGGAGTCTACCTGGAGTCTACCTGGAGTCTACCTGTCTACCTGGAGTCTACCTGGAGTCTACCTGGAGTCTACCTGGAGTCTACCTGGAGTCTACCTGGAGTCTACCTGGAGTCTACCTGGAGTCTACCTGGAGTCTACCTGGAGTCTACCTGGAGTCTACCTGGAGTCTACCTGGAGTCTACCTGGAGGAGTCTACCTGGAGTCTACCTGGAGTCTACCTGGAGTCTACCTGGAGTCTACCTGGAGTCTACCTGGAGTCTACCTGGAGTCTACCTGGAGTCTACCTGGAGTCTACCTGGAGTCTACCTGGAGTCTACCTGGAGTCTAACTGGAGTCTACCTGGAGTCTACCTGGAGTCTACCTGGAGTCTACCTGGAGTCTACCTGGAGTCTACCTGGAGTCTATGTGGAGTCTACCTGGAGTCTATGTGGAGTCTACCTGGAGTCTATGTGGAGTCTACCTGGAGTCTACCTGGAGTCTACCTGGAGTCTACCTGGAGTCTACCTGGAGTCTACCTGGAGTCTACCTGGAGTCTACCTGGAGTCTAACTGGAGTCTACCTGGAGTCTACCTGGAGTCTACCTGGAGTCTACCTGGAGTCTACCTAGAGTCTACCTGGAGTCTACCTGGAGTCTATGTGGAGTCTACCTGGAGTCTATGTGGAGTCTACCTGGAGTCTACCTGGAGTCTACCTGGAGTCTACCTGGAGTCTACCTGGAGTCTACCTGGAGTCTACCTGGAGTCTACCTGGAGTCTACCTGGAGTCTAACTGGAGTCTACCTGGAGTCTACCTGGAGTCTACCTGGAGTCTACCTGAAGTCTACCTGGAGTCTAACTGGAGTCTACCTGGAGTCTACCTGGAGTCTACCTGGAGTCTACCTGGAGTCTATGTGGAGTCTACCTGGAGTCTACGTGGAGTCTACCTGGAGTCTACCTGGAGTCTAACTGGAGTCTACCTGGAGTCTACCTGGAGTCTACCTGGAGTCTAACTGGAGTCTACCTGGAGTCTACCTGGAGTCTAACTGGAGTCTACCTGGAGTCTAACTGGAGTCTACCTGGAGTCTACCTGGAGTCTACCTGGAGTCTACCTGGAGTCTACGTGGAGTCTACCTGGAGTCTACCTGGAGTCTAACTGGAGTCTACCTGGAGTCTACCTGGAGTCTAACTGGAGTCTAACTGGAGTCTACCTGGAGTCTAACTGGAGTCTACCTGGAGTCTACCTGGAGTCTACCTGGAGTCTAACTGGAGTCTAACTGGAGTCTAACTGGAGTCTACCTGGAGTCTAACTGGAGTCTACCTGGAGTCTACCTGGAGTCTAACTGGAGTCTAACTGGAGTCTACCTGGAGTCTACCTGGAGTCTACCTGGAGTCTACCTGGAGTCTACCTGGAGTCTACCTGGAGTCTACCTGGAGTCTACCTGGAGTCTACCTGGAGTCTACCTGGAGTCTACCTGGAGTCTACCTGGAGTCTACCTGGAGTCTACCTGGAGTCTACCTGGAGTCTACCTGGAGTCTACCTGGAGTCTACCTGGAGTCTACCTGGAGTCTACCTGGAGTCTACCTGAAGTCTACCTGGAGTCTACCTGGAGTCTACCTGGAGTCTACCTGGAGTCTACCTGGAGTCTATGTGGAGTCTACCTGGATTCTACCTGGAGTCTAACTGGAGTCTACCTGGAGTCTAACTGGAGTCTACCTGGAGTCTACCTGGAGTCTACCTGGAGTCTACCTGGAGTCTACCTGGAGTCTACCTGGAGTCTACCTGAAGTCTACCTGGAGTCTAACTGGAGTCTACCTGGAGTCTACCTGGAGTCTACCTGGAGTCTACCTGGAGTCTACCTGGAGTCTACCTGGAGTCTACCTGGAGTCTACCTGGAGTCTAACTGGAGTCTACCTGGAGTCTAACTGGAGTCTACCTGGAGTCTACCTGGAGTCTACCTGGAGTCTACCTGGAGTCTACCTGGAGTCTACCTGGAGTCTACCTGGAGTCTACCTGGAGTCTACCTGGAGTCTACCTGGAGTCTATGTGGAGTCTACCTGGAGTCTACCTGGAGTCTACCTGGAGTCTACCTGGAGTCTACCTGGAGTCTACCTGGAGTCTATGTGGAGTCTACCTGGAGTCTACGTGGAGTCTACCTGGAGTCTACCTGGAGTCTAACTGGAGTCTACCTGGAGTCTACCTGGAGTCTAACTGGAGTCTACCTGGAGTTTACCTGGAGTCTACCTGGAGTCTACCTGGAGTTTACCTGGAGTCTACCTGGAGTCTACCTGGAGTCTACCTGGAGTCTACCTGGAGTCTACCTGGAGGGTATTCCAGGTACTCAGAGGAACCATTGGTGTCACCAATGGAAATAAATCTGGCTGACTTTCTTGGGCTGTCCTAGGAAATTTACCCATATATTACTATTTGTAGTTACTATTTGTAACTAAGACTAGTGTTCTGCTCCTGTACCAATAAATTTACCCATATATTACTATTTGTAGTTACTATTTGTAACTAAGACTAGTGTTCTGCTCCTGTACCAATAAATTTACCCATATATTACTATTTGTAGTTACTATTTGTAACTAAGACTAGTGTTCTGCTCCTGTACCAATAAATTTACCCATATATTACTATTTGTAGTTACTATTTGTAACTAAGACTAGTGTTCTGCTCCTGTACCAATAAATTTACCCATATATTACTATTTGTAGTTACTATTTGTAACTAAGACTAGTGTTCTGCTCCTGTACCAATAAATTTACCCATATATTACTATTTGTAGTTACTATTTGTAACTAAGACTAGTGTTCTGCTCCTGTACCAATAAATTTACCCATATATTACTATTTGTAGTTACTATTTGTAACTAAGACTAGTGTTCTGCTCCTGTACCAATAAATTTACCCATATATTACTATTTGTAGTTACTATTTGTAACTAAGACTAGTGTTCTGCTCCTGTACCAATAAATTTACCCATATATTACTATTTGTAGTTACTATTTGTAACTAAGACTAGTGTTCTGCTCCTGTACCAATAAATTTACCCATATATTACTATTTGTAGTTACTATTTGTAACTAAGACTAGTGTTCTGCTCCTGTACCAATAAATTTACCCATATATTACTATTTGTAGTTACTATTTGTAACTAAGACTAGTGTTCTGCTCCTGTACCAATAAATTTACCCATATATTACTATTTGTAGTTACTATTTGTAACTAAGACTAGTGTTCTGCTCCTGTACCAATAAATTTACCCATATATTACTATTTGTAGTTACTATTTGTAACTAAGACTAGTGTTCTGCTCCTGTACCAATAAATTTACCCATATATTACTATTTGTAGTTACTATTTGTAACTAAGACTAGTGTTCTGCTCCTGTACCAATAAATTTACCCATATATTACTATTTGTAGTTACTATTTGTAACTAAGACTAGTGTTCTGCTCCTGTACCAATAAATTTACCCATATATTACTATTTGTAGTTACTATTTGTAACTAAGACTAGTGTTCTGCTCCTGTACCAATAAATTTACCCATATATTACTATTTGTAGTTACTATTTGTAACTAAGACTAGTGTTCTGCTCCTGTACCAATAAATTTACCCATATATTACTATTTGTAGTTACTATTTGTAACTAAGACTAGTGTTCTGCTCCTGTACCAATAAATTTACCCATATATTACTATTTGTAGTTACTATTTGTAACTAAGACTAGTGTTCTGCTCCTGTACCAATAAATTTACCCATATATTACTATTTGTAGTTACTATTTGTAACTAAGACTAGTGTTCTGCTCCTGTACCAATAAATTTACCCATATATTACTATTTGTAGTTACTATTTGTAACTAAGACTAGTGTTCTGCTCCTGTACCAATAAATTTACCCATATATTACTATTTGTAGTTACTATTTGTAACTAAGACTAGTGTTCTGCTCCTGTACCAATAAATTTACCCATATATTACTATTTGTAGTTACTATTTGTAACTAAGACTAGTGTTCTGCTCCTGTACCAATAAATTTACCCATATATTACTATTTGTAGTTACTATTTGTAACTAAGACTAGTGTTCTGCTCCTGTACCAATAAATTTACCCATATATTACTATTTGTAGTTACTATTTGTAACTAAGACTAGTGTTCTGCTCCTGTACCAATAAATTTACCCATATATTACTATTTGTAGTTACTATTTGTAACTAAGACTAGTGTTCTGCTCCTGTACCAATAAATTTACCCATATATTACTATTTGTAGTTACTATTTGTAACTAAGACTAGTGTTCTGCTCCTGTACCAATAAATTTACCCATATATTACTATTTGTAGTTACTATTTGTAACTAAGACTAGTGTTCTGCTCCTGTACCAATAAATTTACCCATATATTACTATTTGTAGTTACTATTTGTAACTAAGACTAGTGTTCTGCTCCTGTACCAATAAATTTACCCATATATTACTATTTGTAGTTACTATTTGTAACTAAGACTAGTGTTCTGCTCCTGTACCAATAAATTTACCCATATATTACTATTTGTAGTTACTATTTGTAACTAAGACTAGTGTTCTGCTCCTGTACCAATAAATTTACCCATATATTACTATTTGTAGTTACTATTTGTAACTAAGACTAGTGTTCTGCTCCTGTACCAATAAATTTACCCATATATTACTATTTGTAGTTACTATTTGTAACTAAGACTAGTGTTCTGCTCCTGTACCAATAAATTTACCCATATATTACTATTTGTAGTTACTATTTGTAACTAAGACTAGTGTTCTGCTCCTGTACCAATAAATTTACCCATATATTACTATTTGTAGTTACTATTTGTAACTAAGACTAGTGTTCTGCTCCTGTACCAATAAATTTACCCATATATTACTATTTGTAGTTACTATTTGTAACTAAGACTAGTGTTCTGCTCCTGTACCAATAAATTTACCCATATATTACTATTTGTAGTTACTATTTGTAACTAAGACTAGTGTTCTGCTCCTGTACCAATAAATTTACCCATATATTACTATTTGTAGTTACTATTTGTAACTAAGACTAGTGTTCTGCTCCTGTACCAATAAATTTACCCATATATTACTATTTGTAGTTACTATTTGTAACTAAGACTAGTGTTCTGCTCCTGTACCAATAAATTTACCCATATATTACTATTTGTAGTTACTATTTGTAACTAAGACTAGTGTTCTGCTCCTGTACCAATAAATTTACCCATATATTACTATTTGTAGTTACTATTTGTAACTAAGACTAGTGTTCTGCTCCTGTACCAATAAATTTACCCATATATTACTATTTGTAGTTACTATTTGTAACTAAGTACCAATAAATTTACCCATATATTACTATTTGTAGTTACTATTTGTAACTAAGACTAGTGTTCTGCTCCTGTACCAATAAATTTACCCATATATTACTATTTGTAGTTACTATTTGTAACTAAGACTAGTGTTCTGCTCCTGTACCAATAAATTTACCCATATATTACTATTTGTAGTTACTATTTGTAACTAAGACTAGTGTTCTGCTCCTGTACCAATAAATTTACCCATATATTACTATTTGTAGTTACTATTTGTAACTAAGACTAGTGTTCTGCTCCTGTACCAATAAATTTACCCATATATTACTATTTGTAGTTACTATTTGTAACTAAGACTAGTGTTCTGCTCCTGTACCAATAAATTTACCCATATATTACTATTTGTAGTTACTATTTGTAACTAAGACTAGTGTTCTGCTCCTGTACCAATAAATTTACCCATATATTACTATTTGTAGTTACTATTTGTAACTAAGACTAGTGTTCTGCTCCTGTACCAATAAATTTACCCATATATTACTATTTGTAGTTACTATTTGTAACTAAGACTAGTGTTCTGCTCCTGTACCAATAAATTTACCCATATATTACTATTTGTAGTTACTATTTGTAACTAAGACTAGTGTTCTGCTCCTGTACCAATAAATTTACCCATATATTACTATTTGTAGTTACTATTTGTAACTAAGACTAGTGTTCTGCTCCTGTACCAATAAATTTACCCATATATTACTATTTGTAGTTACTATTTGTAACTAAGACTAGTGTTCTGCTCCTGTACCAATAAATTTACCCATATATTACTATTTGTAGTTACTATTTGTAACTAAGACTAGTGTTCTGCTCCTGTACCAATAAATTTACCCATATATTACTATTTGTAGTTACTATTTGTAACTAAGACTAGTGTTCTGCTCCTGTACCAATAAATTTACCCATATATTACTATTTGTAGTTACTATTTGTAACTAAGACTAGTGTTCTGCTCCTGTACCAATAAATTTACCCATATATTACTATTTGTAGTTACTATTTGTAACTAAGACTAGTGTTCTGCTCCTGTACCAATAAATTTACCCATATATTACTATTTGTAGTTACTATTTGTAACTAAGACTAGTGTTCTGCTCCTGTACCAATAAATTTACCCATATATTACTATTTGTAGTTACTATTTGTAACTAAGACTAGTGTTCTGCTCCTGTACCAATAAATTTACCCATATATTACTATTTGTAGTTACTATTTGTAACTAAGACTAGTGTTCTGCTCCTGTACCAATAAATTTACCCATATATTACTATTTGTAGTTACTATTTGTAAGTAAGACTAGTGTTCTGCTCCTGTACCAATAAATTTACCCATATATTACTATTTGTAGTTACTATTTGTAACTAAGACTAGTGTTCTGCTCCTGTACCAATAAATTTACCCATATATTACTATTTGTAGTTACTATTTGTAACTAAGACTAGTGTTCTGCTCCTGTACCAATAAATTTACCCATATATTACTATTTGTAGTTACTATTTGTAACTAAGACTAGTGTTCTGCTCCTGTACCAATAAATTTACCCATATATTACTATTTGTAGTTACTATTTGTAACTAAGACTAGTGTTCTGCTCCTGTACCAATAAATTTACCCATATATTACTATTTGTAGTTACTATTTGTAAGTAAGACTAGTGTTCTGCTCCTGAACGAATAAATTTACCCATATATTACTATTTGTAGTTACTATTTGTAACTAAGACTAGTGTTCTGCTCCTGTACCAATAAATTTACCCATATATTACTATTTGTAGTTACTATTTGTAACTAAGACTAGTGTTCTGCTCCTGTACCAATAAATTTACCCATATATTACTATTTGTAGTTACTATTTGTAACTAAGACTAGTGTTCTGCTCCTGTACCAATAAATTTACCCATATATTACTATTTGTAGTTACTATTTGTAACTAAGACTAGTGTTCTGCTCCTGTACCAATAAATTTACCCATATATTACTATTTGTAGTTACTATTTGTAACTAAGACTAGTGTTCTGCTCCTGTACCAATAAATTTACCCATATATTACTATTTGTAGTTACTATTTGTAACTAAGACTAGTGTTCTGCTCCTGTACCAATAAATTTACCCATATATTACTATTTGTAGTTACTATTTGTAACTAAGACTAGTGTTCTGCTCCTGTACCAATAAATTTACCCATATATTACTATTTGTAGTTACTATTTGTAACTAAGACTAGTGTTCTGCTCCTGTACCAATAAATTTACCCATATATTACTATTTGTAGTTACTATTTGTAACTAAGACTAGTGTTCTGCTCCTGTACCAATAAATTTACCCATATATTACTATTTGTAGTTACTATTTGTAACTAAGACTAGTGTTCTGCTCCTGTACCAATAAATTTACCCATATATTACTATTTGTAGTTACTATTTGTAACTAAGACTAGTGTTCTGCTCCTGTACCAATAAATTTACCCATATATTACTATTTGTAGTTACTATTTGTAACTAAGACTAGTGTTCTGCTCCTGTACCAATAAATTTACCCATATATTACTATTTGTAGTTACTATTTGTAACTAAGACTAGTGTTCTGCTCCTGTACCAATAAATTTACCCATATATTACTATTTGTAGTTACTATTTGTAACTAAGACTAGTGTTCTGCTCCTGTACCAATAAATTTACCCATATATTACTATTTGTAGTTACTATTTGTAACTAAGACTAGTGTTCTGCTCCTGTACCAATAAATTTACCCATATATTACTATTTGTAGTTACTATTTGTAACTAAGACTAGTGTTCTGCTCCTGTACCAATAAATTTACCCATATATTACTATTTGTAGTTACTATTTGTAACTAAGACTAGTGTTCTGCTCCTGTACCAATAAATTTACCCATATATTACTATTTGTAGTTACTATTTGTAACTAAGACTAGTGTTCTGCTCCTGTACCAATAAATTTACCCATATATTACTATTTGTAGTTACTATTTGTAACTAAGACTAGTGTTCTGCTCCTGTACCAATAAATTTACCCATATATTACTATTTGTAGTTACTATTTGTAACTAAGACTAGTGTTCTGCTCCTGTACCAATAAATTTACCCATATATTACTATTTGTAGTTACTATTTGTAACTAAGACTAGTGTTCTGCTCCTGTACCAATAAATTTACCCATATATTACTATTTGTAGTTACTATTTGTAACTAAGACTAGTGTTCTGCTCCTGAACCAATAAATTTACCCATATATTACTATTTGTAGTTACTATTTGTAACTAAGACTAGTGTTCTGCTCCTGTACCAATAAATTTACCCATATATTACTATTTGTAGTTACTATTTGTAACTAAGACTAGTGTTCTGCTCCTGTACCAATAAATTTACCCATATATTACTATTTGTAGTTACTATTTGTAACTAAGACTAGTGTTCTGCTCCTGTACCAATAAATTTACCCATATATTACTATTTGTAGTTACTATTTGTAACTAAGACTAGTGTTCTGCTCCTGTACCAATAAATTTACCCATATATTACTATTTGTAGTTACTATTTGTAACTAAGACTAGTGTTCTGCTCCTGTACCAATAAATTTACCCATATATTACTATTTGTAGTTACTATTTGTAACTAAGACTAGTGTTCTGCTCCTGTACCAATAAATTTACCCATATATTACTATTTGTAGTTACTATTTGTAACTAAGACTAGTGTTCTGCTCCTGTACCAATAAATTTACCCATATATTACTATTTGTAGTTACTATTTGTAACTAAGACTAGTGTTCTGCTCCTGTACCAATAAATTTACCCATATATTACTATTTGTAGTTACTATTTGTAACTAAGACTAGTGTTCTGCTCCTGTACCAATAAATTTACCCATATATTACTATTTGTAGTTACTATTTGTAACTAAGACTAGTGTTCTGCTCCTGTACCAATAAATTTACCCATATATTACTATTTGTAGTTACTATTTGTAACTAAGACTAGTGTTCTGCTCCTGTACCAATAAATTTACCCATATATTACTATTTGTAGTTACTATTTGTAACTAAGACTAGTGTTCTGCTCCTGTACCAATAAATTTACCCATATATTACTATTTGTAGTTACTAAGACTAGTGTTCTGCTCCTGTACCAATAAATTTACCCATATATTACTATTTGTAGTTACTATTTGTAACTAAGACTAGTGTTCTGCTCCTGTACCAATAAATTTACCCATATATTACTATTTGTAGTTACTATTTGTAACTAAGACTAGTGTTCTGCTCCTGTACCAATAAATTTACCCATATATTACTATTTGTAGTTACTATTTGTAACTAAGACTAGTGTTCTACCCTCCTGTACCAATAAATTTACCCATATATTACTATTTGTAGTTACTATTTGTAACTAAGACTAGTGTTCTGCTCCTGTACCAATAAATTTACCCATATATTACTATTTGTAGTTACTATTTGTAACTAAGACTAGTGTTCTGCTCCTGTACCAATAAATTTACCCATATATTACTATTTGTAGTTACTATTTGTAACTAAGACTAGTGTTCTGCTCCTGTACCAATAAATTTACCCATATATTACTATTTGTAGTTACTATTTGTAACTAAGACTAGTGTTCTGCTCCTGTACCAATAAATTTACCCATATATTACTATTTGTAGTTACTATTTGTAACTAAGACTAGTGTTCTGCTCCTGTACCAATAAATTTACCCATATATTACTATTTGTAGTTACTATTTGTAACTAAGACTAGTGTTCTGCTCCTGTACCAATAAATTTACCCATATATTACTATTTGTAGTTACTATTTGTAACTAAGACTAGTGTTCTGCTCCTGTACCAATAAATTTACCCATATATTACTATTTGTAGTTACTATTTGTAACTAAGACTAGTGTTCTGCTCCTGTACCAATAAATTTACCCATATATTACTATTTGTAGTTACTATTTGTAACTAAGACTAGTGTTCTGCTCCTGTACCAATAAATTTACCCATATATTACTATTTGTAGTTACTATTTGTAACTAAGACTAGTGTTCTGCTCCTGTACCAATAAATTTACCCATATATTACTATTTGTAGTTACTATTTGTAACTAAGACTAGTGTTCTGCTCCTGTACCAATAAATTTACCCATATATTACTATTTGTAGTTACTATTTGTAACTAAGACTAGTGTTCTGCTCCTGTACCAATAAATTTACCCATATATTACTATTTGTAGTTACTATTTGTAACTAAGACTAGTGTTCTGCTCCTGTACCAATAAATTTACCCATATATTACTATTTGTAGTTACTATTTGTAACTAAGACTAGTGTTCTGCTCCTGTACCAATAAATTTACCCATATATTACTATTTGTAGTTACTATTTGTAACTAAGACTAGTGTTCTGCTCCTGTACCAATAAATTTACCCATATATTACTATTTGTAGTTACTATTTGTAACTAAGACTAGTGTTCTGCTCCTGTACCAATAAATTTACCCATATATTACTATTTGTAGTTACTATTTGTAACTAAGACTAGTGTTCTGCTCCTGTACCAATAAATTTACCCATATATTACTATTTGTAGTTACTATTTGTAACTAAGACTAGTGTTCTGCTCCTGTACCAATAAATTTACCCATATATTACTATTTGTAGTTACTATTTGTAACTAAGACTAGTGTTCTGCTCCTGTACCAATAAATTTACCCATATATTACTATTTGTAGTTACTATTTGTAACTAAGACTAGTGTTCTGCTCCTGTACCAATAAATTTACCCATATATTACTATTTGTAGTTACTATTTGTAACTAAGACTAGTGTTCTGCTCCTGTACCAATAAATTTACCCATATATTACTATTTGTAGTTACTATTTGTAACTAAGACTAGTGTTCTGCTCCTGTACCAATAAATTTACCCATATATTACTATTTGTAGTTACTATTTGTAACTAAGACTAGTGTTCTGCTCCTGTACCAATAAATTTACCCATATATTACTATTTGTAGTTACTATTTGTAACTAAGACTAGTGTTCTGCTCCTGTACCAATAAATTTACCCATATATTACTATTTGTAGTTACTATTTGTAACTAAGACTAGTGTTCTGCTCCTGTACCAATAAATTTACCCATATATTACTATTTGTAGTTACTATTTGTAACTAAGACTAGTGTTCTGCTCCTGTACCAATAAATTTACCCATATATTACTATTTGTAGTTACTATTTGTAACTAAGACTAGTGTTCTGCTCCTGTACCAATAAATTTACCCATATATTACTATTTGTAGTTACTATTTGTAACTAAGACTAGTGTTCTGCTCCTGTACCAATAAATTTACCCATATATTACTATTTGTAGTTACTATTTGTAACTAAGACTAGTGTTCTGCTCCTGTACCAATAAATTTACCCATATATTACTATTTGTAGTTACTATTTGTAACTAAGACTAGTGTTCTGCTCCTGTACCAATAAATTTACCCATATATTACTATTTGTAGTTACTATTTGTAACTAAGACTAGTGTTCTGCTCCTGTACCAATAAATTCATTACCTCTGAAGACCCACCGTTGGAGCTTGTGGTCATCTGACCGAGGCCTTCCGCTGGCTTACCCCTGCTGTGGTAACCTAGTTCCTGGACTCTACTTGGAGGGTGTCGCGGGGGTCAACGCCCCCCGCCTCCCAGTTTATTCAGGTAAATACACTTACATAGATTATTTTATACCATTTATTTCTATGGGGCCCTTTTGTTACATTATTAATAATATTATTATAAATCAAATGTGGCAGATGAGAAATTATGTATAAAGGACACAAAGAAAATTATGTATAAAGGACACAAAGAAAATTATGTATAAAGGACACAAAGAAAATTATGTATAAAGGACACAAAGAAAATTATGTATAAAGGACACAAAGAAAATTATGTATAAAGGACACAAAGAAAATTATGTATAAAGGACACAAAGAAAATTATGTATAAAGGACACAAAGAAAATTATGTCAAATATTGAATAATGGATGATAAAGATAAAATAAGAGAATACAAGAATGGTAGATGGTAGATGGTAGATGATAGACGGTAGACGGTAGACGGTAGATGGTAGATGATAGACGGTAGACTGTAGATGGTAGATGGTAGATGATAGACGGTAGACTGTAGATGGTAGATGGTAGATGGTAGATGGTAGATGGTAGATGGTAGATGGTAGATGATATTGAATAATGGATGATAAAGATAAAATAAGAGAATACAAGAATTACCACAATATAAACAAAATTATGACCAACGATAAATTATAATAGATTTTACTGAGATGGTAGATGGTAGATGGTAGATGGTAGATGGTAGATGGTAGATGGTAGATGGTAGATGGTAGAAGATAAGAGAATAGATGGTAGATTAGACAATGGTAGATGGTAGAAACGGTTGATGGTAGATGGTGATGGTAGATGATAAATTGATAGATAGATGGTAGATGGTAGACGGTTGATGGTAGATGGTAGATGGTAGATGATAGACGGTTGATGGTAGATGGTAGATGGTAGATGATAGACGGTTGATGGTAGATGGTAGATGGTAGATGATAGACGGTTGATGGTAGATGGTAGATGGTAGATGATAGACGGTTGATGGTAGATGGTAGATGGTAGATGATAGATGGTAGATGGTAGATGGTAGATGATAGACGGTTGATGGTAGATGGTAGATGGTAGATGATAGACGGTAGATGGTAGATGGTAGATGGTAGATGGTAGATGATAGACGGTTGATGGTAGATGGTAGATGGTAGACGGTTGATGGTAGATGGTAGATGGTAGATGGTAGATGGTAGATGGTAGATGGTAGATGATAGACGGTTGATGGTAGATGGTAGATGGTAGACGGTTGATGGTAGATGGTAGATGGTAGATGATAGACGGTTGATGGTAGATGGTAGATGGTAGATGATAGACGGTTGATGGTAGATGGTAGATGGTAGATGATAGACGGTAGATGGTAGATGGTAGATGGTAGATGATAGACGGTTGATGGTAGATGGTAGATGGTAGATGGTAGACGGTAGATGGTAGATGGTAGATGGTAGATGATAGATGGTAGATGGTAGATGGTAGATGGTAGATGATAGACGGTTGATGGTAGATGGTAGATGGTAGATGATAGACGGTTGATGGTAGATGGTAGATGGTAGACGGTTGATGGTAGATGGTAGATGATAGACGGTAGATGGTAGATGGTAGATGGTAGATGGTAGATGATAGACGGTTGATGGTAGATGGTAGATGGTAGACGGTAGATGGTAGATGGTAGATGGTAGACGGTAGATGGTAGATGGTAGATGGTAGATGGTAGATGATAGACGGTAGATGGTAGATGGTAGATGATAGACGGTTGATGGTAGATGGTAGATGATAGACGGTAGATGATAGATGGTGGATGGTAGATGGTAGATGATAGACGGTTGATGGTAGATGGTAGACGGTAGATGATAGACGGTAGATGGTAGATGGTAGATGATAGACGGTTGATGGTAGATGGTAGATGGTAGATGATAGACGGTTGATGGTAGATGGTAGATGGTAGATGATAGACGGTTGATGGTAGATGGTAGATGGTAGATGATAGACGGTTGATGGTAGATGGTAGATGGTAGATGATAGACGGTAGATGGTAGATGGTAGATGGTAGATGATAGACGGTTGATGGTAGATGGTAGATGGTAGACGGTTGATGGTAGATGGTAGATGGTAGATGGTAGATGGTAGACGGTTGATGGTAGATGGTAGATGGTAGACGGTTGATGGTAGATGGTAGATGGTAGATGGTAGATGGTAGATGGTAGATGGTAGATGGTAGATGATAGACGGTTGATGGTAGATGGTAGATGGTAGACGGTAGATGGTAGATGGTAGATGGTAGATGATAGACGGTAGATGGTAGATGGTAGATGGTAGACGGTAGATGGTAGATGGTAGATGGTAGACGGTAGATGGTAGATGGTAGATGGTAGACGGTAGATGGTAGATGGTAGATGGTAGATGATAGACGGTAGATGGTAGATGGTAGATGGTAGATGGTAGATGGTAGATGGTAGATGATAGACGGTAGATGGTAGATGGTAGATGGTAGATGGTAGATGGTAGATGGTAGATGATAGACGGTAGATGGTAGACGGTAGATGGTAGATGGTAGATGGTAGATGGTAGACGGTAGATGGTAGATGGTAGATGGTAGATGGTAGATGGTAGATGGTAGATGGTAGACGGTAGATGGTAGACGGTAGATGGTAGACGGTAGATGGTAGATGATAGACGGTAGATGGTAGATGGTAGATGATAGACGGTAGATGGTAGATGGTAGATGATAGACGGTAGATGGTAGATGGTAGATGGTAGATGGTAGATGGTAGATGGTAGATGGTAGACGGTAGATGGTAGATGGTAGATGGTAGACGGTAGATGGTAGATGGTAGATGGTAGATGGTAGATGGTAGATGGTAGATGGTAGACGGTAGATGGTAGATGGTAGATGGTAGATGGTAGATGGTAGATGGTAGATGGTAGATGATAGACGGTTGATGGTAGATGGTAGATGATAGACGGTAGATGGTAGATGGTAGATGGTAGATGGTAGACGGTAGATGGTAGATGGTAGATGGTAGATGGTAGATGGTAGATGATAGACGGTTGATGGTAGATGGTAGATGATAGACGGTTGATGGTAGATGGTAGATGGTAGATGGTAGACGGTAGATGGTAGATGGTAGATGGTAGATGATAGACGGTTGATGGTAGATGGTAGATGATAGACGGTAGATGGTAGATGGTAGATGGTAGATGGTAGACGGTAGATGATAGATGATAGACGGTAGATGGTAGATGGTAGATGGTAGATGATAGACGGTAGATGATAGACGGTAGATGATAGATGGTAGATGGTAGACGGTAGATGGTAGATGGTAGTAGATGGTAGATGGTAGATGGTAGATGGTAGATGGTAGACGGTAGATGGTAGACGGTAGATGGTAGATGGTAGATGGTGGTAGATGGTAGATGGTAGATGGTAGATGGTAGATGATAGACGGTAGGTAGATGGTAGATGGTAGATGGTAGGTAGATGGTAGATGGTAGATGGTAGATGGTAGATGGTAGACGGTAGATGGTAGATGGTAGATGGTAGATGGTAGGTAGAGATGGTAGATGGTAGATGGTAGATGGTAGATGTAGACGGTTGATGGTAGATGGTAGATGGTAGATGGTAGATGGTAGTGGATGGTAGATGGTAGATGATAAAGATAAAATAAGAGAATACAAGAATTACCACAATATAAACAAAATTATGACCAACGATAAATTATAATAGATTTT
>NW_027197866.1:0-53338 GCF_038502225.1 Cherax quadricarinatus
CAAATTTCATACACATATACAACAAATTTCTAAGAAAATTTCCAAGACTGTAGGCATACTATCGAAGATACGGTACTATGCTCCACAGTCAGCCCTCCTGGCCCTATATCACTCTCTTATTTACCCCTATCTCACCTATGGAATTTGTGCATGGGGCTCAACAAGTAACCATCTCAGACCACTAATTACCCAACAAAAGGCTGCAGTTAGAATGATAACAAATTCTCACTATAGGCAGCACACTCCACCAATATTCAATACACTAAACCTCCTCACCATACAAAACATCCATACTTACTACTGCACCTATTACATACATAGAACACTTAACTCTGATATTAACCCTCCCCTCAAACATCTCCTTGCCAACCTCAACAGAACACATGACCATAACACAAGGCACAGATCACTCTTTGATGTTCCTCGTGTCCATCTCACACTATGTAAAAACTCAATGCACATAAAAGGCCCTAAAATCTGGAATTCATTACCTGTAAATATAAAAGAAACACTACCTGTTTATAAATTCAAGTCTCTTCTCAAAGATCACTTACTCACCCAAAACCAAATAAATACTGAATAACTGAACCTTATAAATTGTATATCTTAAATGTTTCTCACAATTATATCACATAAATGTTAAACCTAAAACCCAATCTAACTTTATTATTTTTTAAATACACTACCTAACAGAATACTCCATTCTACTGAATGTACAACAATGCATACAACCATATGACCTGTCTTTGTAATACTCACTTGTGCTTTATAGTAACCTGTTTACATTAATGTTTTATCACTGATTTCATCATTGCTTAGTTAATCTAAGTTAATTTTAAGCCAGCCCGTAATGCTATGCATAGTATAAGTGGCTTTGGCATACTGCTCTTACCTGTATTTGTTGTACCTCTGTATGTGTGCTCAAATTTTTAAATAAATAAATAAATAAATAAAAAAAAGACTTGGCAGACGATGCACCATCCCACCAATGAAAAGCAGGGGTGTCACTAGCACGTTAAGAGACCATACAATAAGTGTCAGGGGCCCGAGACTGTTCAACTGCCTCCCAGCATACATAAGGGGGATTACCAACAGACCCCTGGCAGTCTTCAAGCTGGCACTGGACAAGCACCTAAAGTCGGTTCCTGACCAGCCGGGCTGTGGCTCGTACGTTGGTTTGCGTGCAGCCAGCAGCAACAGCCTGGTTGATCAGGCTCTGATCCACCAGGAGGCCTGGTCACAGACCGGGCCGTGGGGGCGTTGACCCCCGGAACTCTCTCCAGGTAAACTCCAGGGTAGAGAGGGTTAGCCACCCAGGATAACCCAAGATAGGGAGTGTTAGCCACCCAGGGTAGGGAGGGCTAGCCACTCAGGATAACCCAAGATAGGGAGTGTTAGCCACCCAGGATAATCCAGGGTAGTGAGTGTTACTGGACTGGTGAGAGTCACATCCTGGGTGTTAGTGGACTGGTGTGGGTCACATCCTGGGTGTTAGTGGACTGGTGTGGGTCGCATGCTGGGTGTTAGTGGACTAGATAAGATAAGATTTCATTCGGATTTTTAACCCCGGAGGGTTAACCACCCAGGATAACCCAAGAAAGTCAGTGCGTCATCGAGGACTGTCTAACTTATTTCCATTGGGGTCCTCAATCTTGTCCCCCAGGATGCGACTCACACCAGTCGACTAACACCCAGGTACCTATTTGCTGCTAGGTGAACAGGACAACAGGTGTAAGGAAACGTGTCAAAATGTTTCCACCCACCGGGAATCGAACCCGGGCCCTCCGTGTGTGAAGCGGAAGCCTTAGCCACCAGGCCATCGGTGTGGGTCACATCCTGGGTGTTAGTGGACTGGTGTGGTTCACATCCTGATACAAAACTGGCATAATTTAAGAGAAATGCTCAGCATAACAAGGGACTTTCTATATAACTATGTCATTAACAACACTCCTATTGACATAATGAGGGCAAATTCCTGGGCCAGTACGTAAGTAAGTAAGTAAGTTTATTCAGGTATACACAAATACAGTTACATGGAATTATCATACATAGCATATGTGTAGAGAACCTAGGATAACCCAAAAAAGTCAGACAGAGTGACTTATTTCCATTGGGGTCCTTTTACCTTATTATCATAATATAAAGGTTATAATATTTTCTTATTATTCTACAATGAAGATAACATCTTATTATCATACTAAAAAGACTATCTACTACACCAAGGTCATTAAGGCTATCTACAATACGAGGGTCATTACTAGGAATAAGGTAAAATTTACACGTATGTTAGCTAAAAAATATTATGATTATTATTATTATAATCAAGGGGGAAGCGCTAAACCCGGAGGATTATACAGTGCCTGGGGGGGATGTGGAAGGCATTCAGGCTTAATTCAGGGAACTGGAGCACAGATCCAATTCCCTAAATCAAGAGCCCCTCACCAACATCAAGGAACCTTCCTTGAGGGGAGCTAAAAAATAGAAAATCATTCCCCTCCCTTTCTGTAGCTACATTCATCAGACACCTTTTGGCACTCTTCTTGAACTGGTTCATGCTATGACTGGCTTTGGCATGTGCAGGCAGTCTGTTCCATTCCTTTATTGCTGTACAATAAAAGGTGTTTGAAGCCTGGCCACTGACTGTGGGTACTACAAAGTTGTGCTCTCTCCCCCTAGTACTATGA
Organism: Cherax quadricarinatus; assembly: GCF_038502225.1. Lineage (NCBI taxonomy): Eukaryota > Metazoa > Arthropoda > Malacostraca > Decapoda > Parastacidae > Cherax > Cherax quadricarinatus. The sequence continues at coordinate 2,685 of NW_027197866.1, forward strand.
TTGCTTTGGTTCCCAACCTTGACAAAATTGACAGCAAGATATTCTGGACATTGTTTGTGAGCAATTTTATAAACATGATTTAGCTTCAGTTGTTTTACTCTGTCTTCAACATTCAGCATATCCAACTGCTGTAATTCATCCTGGCCTACATGTTCTCTTGGTCCCAGCCCCAGGATGAATCTTACGATTTTGTTCTGGGTGATTTGTAGTCTATCTTTCAGTTTTTTTGTCAAGGCAGAGTACCAAGAAGAGCAAGCATAATCCATATGGCATTGTATAAGGGCTAGACATAGGGTCCTGCGAGCCTCAGTAGGTAGACACTGTGCTTGTCTATACAGGAACTTCAGTCTGGCATTCGCTTTCTTTACTACACTTTTCCCTATCAATTCTCCTGACATGCATGGGTCAAAGGGGATTCCCAAATATTTTACTGATGAAACCAAAGTGATGGGCTCCCCATTACATTGAACATTAAAATTGTTTACCCTTCTCAGTTTATGTTTCGTGCCAAAGAGAATGGCTTCAGTTTTCCCTAGGTGTAATGATAGTTTGTTGTCTACTAACCATTTGCTGCAGGACTCCAGTTCCAGTGTTAAAACATTAGCAATATCTTGTGGGTCTTTACCTGACACTGACAGAGCACTGTCATCTGCATACAGTAGGAGTTTGCACTTGACACTGATAGGCATATCATTGACATAACATAAGAATAATAAGGGACCCAGAATACTACCTTGGGGAACTCCACATGTCACAGGGGTTCTGATTCTGTTTTGTTGATTTTGACTATTTGTCTCCTGTTGCTAAGGTAGGACTTAAACCAGTCTACAGAACCTATACCGATAGCTTGAAGTTTATTACATAATATATTGTGGTTGACAGCATCGAAGGCCTTTTGCAGGTCTAAGGTTACCATACCTATGAGGTTCCCCTTTGACATTTCAGTTCTCAGGTAATCCATCAGATTAATAAGGGAGGTGTCGGTTGAGTAGGATCTTCTAAAGCCCGATTGATAGCTATGGAGAATGTTGTTGTCATTAAGGTACTTAACTACTTGAGAATACACTGCCCTCTCTAGAATTTTAGATATTATACTGAGTATACTAACAGGCCTATAGTTGCTTACACCAGACCTACTATTTTTCTTGAAGATAGGAGTAATTCTGGCCTCCTTGAACCCTTCCGGTACGGTATTAGTGGTGATTGATAGATTTATTATGTGAGCAATAGGGATTGACAGTTCAGAAGCACCATCTTTTAGGAACTTAGACGGGATGTTATCAGGGCCTGTGCTCTTAGTTGGGTTTAACCTGCTTAGTTCTTTTTGAATAAAGTCATGAGATACACTTACTAGTTGACAACTGTTTGGGGTTACCCCTTTATTGGTATAGTATGTTTGAAACTTATCAGAGTCTGTGTTAAAGGTATTTGATGCAGCTGGTAGTTTACTTACTAGTGTTGATGCAACAGAAGTAATGATAGACAAGGAGAGGAACAATACATGACGTTTATTATGGAACTTGTAAAGGCTAAAAACATCAATATTAAGTCATCTGACCTTTTGATTTTTTTAGCCTTTACTTGAATTACAATGCAAAATATGATGAGACAGTATATGCCTATCTAATAACATACAGGAGTTGAAGGAAAGCTGGAAGAACACGGACAAAACTGGATGAAAACAACAGGTTTCAGGATTTGTTTGATATAGCATATTACAGTCAAGATCACATTAAGGTAAAGATGTGTTTTTAACAGTAGCTTTGAGGCATTTCATAGATATGGAACCTTTGGAGTCTTCAGGCAGAGTTTCAGATTTTAGGGCCTTTCATAGTCCTACCCTAATATAACCTAAACATAAGTTTGAGGTTATATTTGGTTAGCATTTTAGAATATAAATACGTATATCTTTGTATTATACAAATTTTGATTCATTTATAATTAATATTCTACTGTACAACTATGAAATAATTACTTTCCTACTGTACAACTATGATATACTACTCCTTAGTGTTATGTAGAATGTAAGTAAATAATGTTAAGTTGGCCCATAATGTCTAGGCATAATAGAGGCTCTCTTTGCATTGCAACCCACTATTGATGTACACAATCTCAATGTACTGTTTGCAAAGACATTAAATAAATAAATAAATAAATAAATAAACATTACTTGTGGATGTTGGAGATTTGAAAAGTCAGTCAGTTAGTTTAAAAAAAATTATCTTACAGCACTTGGGCAATTAATATTGTTATGTACTAATTCACTGTGTACTTTTATACCTCACAATTTAAGATTCCTCATTTATACTTTATAGAAATTTATAATTAATAGCTCAAATTCTATCCTAGTTTTCATATGTATATTATCTTTGTCAATCTACAACCCTAGTTATCTTTATATTTTTTGTACTTTGCAGTTTACTGATAAACTTTTGTACTTCACATCTGAAAGTTCCCTTTATATTTTCTAGAAGTTATGTATCACATAATACAAGTAACAATCTACCTCATAATTATTGTATACATCCTTAATCATTTTAAGCTAAATTATCATAATTTTATACTTCTCTGCATTCTCTCTATTTTCTGAATTGGTTTTGTTATACCAGTTAATTACTTTATACTATTTCTCACTCATTTTCTCATATTACTAGTGCTCAATTGCTGATACTACCTCATCCTTCCTTTAGCTTATCCTCTTTCAAAGTTCATGAATGCAGATACTGACCCCAACTTTAATCTGGAGTTTACCTGGAGAGAGTTCCGGGGGTCAACGCCCCCGCGGCCCGGTCTGAGACCAGGCCTCCTGGTGGATCACAGCCTGATCAACCAGGCTGTTGCTGCTGGCTGCACGCAAACCAACATACGAGCTACAGCCCGGCTGATCCGGAACTGACTTTAGGTGCTTGTCCAGTGCCAGCTTGAAGACTGCCAGGGGTCTGTTGGTAATCCCCCTTATGTGTGCTGGGAGGCAGTTGAACAGTCTCGGGCCCCTGACACTTATTGTATGGTCTCTTAACGTGCTAGTGACACCCCTGCTTTTCATTGGGGGGATGGTGCATCGTCTGCCAAGTCTTTTGCTTTCGTAATGAGTGATTTTCGTGTGCAAGTTCGGTACTAGTCCCTCTAGGATTTTCCAGGTGTATATAATCATGTATCTCTCCCTCCTGCGTTCCAGGGAATACAGGTTTAGGAACCTCAAGCGCTCCCAATAATTGAGGTGTTTTATCTCCGTTATGCGCGCCGTGAAAGTTCTCTGTACATTTTCTAGGTCGGCAATTTCACCTGCCTTGAAAGGTGCTGTTAGTGTGCAGCAATATTCCAGCCTAGATAGAACAAGTGACCTGAAGAGTGTCATCATGGGCTTGGCCTCCCTAGTTTTGAAGGTTCTCATTATCCATCCTGTCATTTTTCTAGCAGATGCGATTGATACAATGTTATGGTCCTTGAAGGTGAGATCCTCCGACATGATCACTCCCAGGGGTTATACAGCATATTCTTCTGAAAATAACTGTTTATTGCATAGCAAATCAAGCAAAAACTGTTCTCAGCAACATCAGGAATATACAACATTCAGTTATAATGTTAAATCCCTGAGCAACCACTATGACCTCATAGCACCCCTAAATTCTTGAAATGCTAACATAACCTTTATTATTCTTACTGAAAGTTGGCTTCAACATGAAATGAGAGATACATCTTGATGGGTACATAGTCATAACTGCAGCCCTTATCAAATTGGGGAGGTGCTGCAATCTATTATCCTAATGAAATAATATGTAGTAACTCTACATGACACTGAGTAAATTTGAGAAGTGTCTAGTCAAGTCTAAGGATAGCTCACGATGCTATGCATTCTTTGGTCCTTCACTTTATTGTATATCCTGGGCATTAACACTGAAATTAATATTTGCTTCTGTATCTGACCAACATTTGGAACAACTGCTAAAAACAAATTATTTTACCAAAACAGTCACCATGGTTTTGCACAAAATTCCATTAATGGTTAGAAGTAGTTAATTTCATTATTATTATAAGACTGCCAGAAAGGCTCTGCATAACCAGGAGATAAATTAATAATAATATCTCTATTTCTAAAAGTATATTTACAAGGTATACAGGCCTAGCTGACATTAATGACATACTACTAGTACTATAGAAAGCCCCTTGTCATGCACAGCAAATCAGCAAATTAGGTCAATTTTGTCCCCAGGATGCGACCCACACCAGTCGACTAACACACAGGTACTTATTTTACTGGTCGGTGAACATAGACAGCAGGTGTCTTAGGAAACACGTCCTATTGTTTTCCAGCCGTAGCAGGGTTCGACCCCCAGACCTCAGTTTGTGTGCCGAGTCGGCTAGCAATTGAGCTATGGGACACCTACAATTATGTCAACAATCGCACAGATTCTTCAACAAATTGTAAATAATACTTTACGGAAATAAAAACACACAGCACAGGTTTCTGTACTGTGTATTTCATGTAAAAAATACAAGATATATATGAAAATCTTATTTGCATTGTTACAATGAAAACTAAGTGCTAAACCCACAAGGGTCATAGAGCGCAAGAAGGAACTTGTCTTCTGGTTTATAATGTCAGGATTATTTCCACGGAGTATAAATGCACACCTTAACATCTCTAACAACGTTGACACCGTCAACTCCCTCTTCTTCTTTGTTGAGTTTATCAGAGCCACTGACAGCATAAACCGTAGCTCTCCCAGTCTTCACAGTACAAAAGTCTTGAGATAGTTATCTCTTATTTTATGAGTGTATCAGATCAATACTTAACTATTCAGTGTTGTAATTAATACATGAAGTGTAGAGATGATGAATAGTAGTACAGTGTCTCAGGAGAGTGAAGCAACTACAACCTCCATTGAAGACTGTGTCCACTGACTGACTGAGTGATGCTGTCATTACTCCCCTGCCACTACACTCCTGCCACTACTCCCCTGCCACTACTCCCCTGCCACTACACTCCTGCCACTACTCACCTGCCATTACACTCCTGCCACTACTCTCCTGCCACTACACTCCTGCCACTACTCCCCTGCCACTACACTCCTGCCACTACTCCCCTGCCACTACACTCCTGCCACTACTCACCTGCCATTACACTCCTGCCACTACTCTCCTGCCACTACACTCCTGCCACTACACTCCTGCCACTACACTCCTGCCACTACACTCCTGCCACTACACTCCTGCCACTACACTCCTGCCACTACTCCCCTGCCACTACACTCCTGCCACTACTCCCCTGCCACTACTCACCTGCCATTACACTCCTGCCACTACTCTCCTGCCACTACACTCCTGCCACTACACTCCTGCCACTACTCTCCTGCCACTACTCTCCTGCCATTACTCACCTGCCACTACTCCCCTGGCACTACTCCCCTGGCACTACTCACTTGCCACTACTCACCTGCCACTATTCCCGTGCCACTACTCATCTGCCACTACTCATCTGCCACTAAATATAAGTGCCACTACACTCCTGCCACTACTCTCCTGCCATTACTCACCTGCCACTACACTCCTGCCACTACTCTCCTGCCACTACTCCCCTGGCACTACTCACTTGCCACTACTCACCTGCCACTACTCCCGTGCCACTACTCACCTGCCACTACCCTGCCACTACTCACCTGCCACTACTCATCTGCCACTACTCATCTGCCACTACTCATCTGCCACTACTCATCTGCCACTACTCATCTGCCACTACTCATCTGCCACTACTCCCCTGCCACTACTCCCCTGCCACTACTCCCCTGCCACTACTCATCTGCCACTACTCATCTGCCACTACTCATCTGCCACTACTCCCCTGCCACTACTCATCTGCCACTACTCCCCTGCCACTACTCCCCTGCCACTACTCCCCTGCCACTACTCATCTGCCACTACTCATCTGCCACTGCTCACCTGCCACTCCTCCACTGCCACTATTCTGTCACCCTGACAATACTGCTTCACACTCCCGGTACCTTCCGTGCTTCCTAGTATGAACTTCAGCACCCGCTTTGTTGGAGTGCCTTACCCTAAATATAAGTGACACATTCTCTCAGGACAATTGTCCTCATCAGACAACCCGTGGGCACCCTAGATTAGCTTTTCTCTGCTCCTCGGATTTATACGCCTTGAGCGAAGCCAATCCATTCAGTACACTGCGGGCGTCTGGCTCTGCTGGTGTTTAGGCATGAGTTCCACCTCATCTAATTTTATTTATTTATTTTTATTTATTATAAATTTGAGCACACATACAGAGGTACAAAAAAATACAGATAAGAGCAGCATGCCAAAGCCACTTATACTATGCATAGCATTACGGGCTGGCTTAAAATTAACTTAAGATTAACTAAGCAATGATGAAGTCAGTGATAAAACATTAATGTAAACAGATTACTATTTATTTATTTATTTATTTATTTATTTATTTATAATTTGAGCACACTTACAGAGGTACAAAAAAATACAAAAGAGCAGCATGCCAAAGCCACTTATACTATGCATAGCATTACGGGCTGGCTTAAAATTAACTTAAGATTAACTAAGCAATGATGAAATCAGTGATAAAACATTAATGTAAACAGATTATTATAAAGCACAAGTGAGTATTACAAAGACAGGTCATATGGTTGCATGCATTGTTGTAAATTCAGTAGAATGGAGTATTCTGTTAGGTAGTGTATTTAAAAAATAATAAAGTTAGATTGGGTTTTAGGTTTAACATTTATGTGATATAATTGTGAGAAACATTTAAGATATACAATTTATAAGGTTCAGTTATTCAGTATTTATTTGGTTTTGGGTGAGTAAGTGATCTTTGAGAAGAGACTTGAATTTATAAACAGGTAGTGTTTCTTTTATATTTACAGGTAATGAATTCCAGATTTTAGGGCCTTTTATGTGCATTGAGTTTTTGCATAGCGTGAGATGGACACGAGGAATATCTGTTGAGGTTGGCAAGGAGATGTTTGAGGGGAGGGTTAATATCAGAGTTGAGTGTTCTATGTATGTAATAGGTGCAGTAATAAGTATGGATGTTTTGTATGGTGAGTAGGTTGAGTGTATTGAATATTGGTGGAGTGTGCTGCCTGTAGTGAGAATTTGTTATCATTCTAACTGCAGCCTTTTGTTGGGTAATTAGTGGTCTGAGATGGTTAATTGTTGTTGAGCCCCTTGCACAAATTCCGTAGGTGAGATAGGGGTAAATAAGAGAGTGATATAGGGCCAGGAGGGCTGACTGTGGAACATAGTACCGTATCTTCGATAGTATGCCTACAGTCTTGGAAATTTTCTTAGAAATTTGTTGTATATGTGTATGAAATTTGAGTCTATTATCAAGGTGGTTTCCTAAGAATTTTCCCTCTGTTAGCTTTGTGATAGGTGATCCATTTATCATTATGTTAAGAGGGACATCTGTAGCTCTGTTACCAAACTGAATGAAGTAGGTTTTGTCAATGTTTAGTGTAAGTTTGTTAGTCCTCATCCAGGTAGATATTTTCTGTAATTCGGTATTTACAGTATTGGCTAGTGTGACTGGGCTCGGGTGAGAGAAGACGTATGTAGTGTCATCTGCAAATAGTGTGGGTTTGAGTAATTGCGAAGCATTTGGAAGGTCATTTATGTATAGGAGAAAGAGAAGAGGGCCAAGGACACTTCCCTGTGGGACACCAACTGTAATTGGTTGCGCAGAAGAGTTTGCCCCATTTGCGTACACATATTGGCTTCTGTTGCTGAGGTATGACTTGAGGTAGTTGAGGGAGTGCCCTCTTATACCATAGTGTGACAATTTTACGTGGAGCAAGTCATGGTCAACTGTATCAAAAGCTTTACGTAAGTCAATGAAGATCCCCAGTGGGACTTCTTTTTTCTCTATTGCAGTGTATATATGTTCTAGCATGTGTATAATAGCATCATTAGTATTTTTATTAGGCCTGAATCCAAATTGGCAGGGGTTGAGTATGTTTTGGGAGATAAGGTAGGAGTAGATTCGTTTATGAATTAATTTTTCAAAGATTTTTGAGAGAGGGTGTAAGTTGGATATTGGCCTATAGTTATTCAACTCTGTTTGGTCTCCTCCTTTGTGGATCGGGGTGACCCTTGCTATTTTGAGTACTGTAGGGAAGGTGGAGGATTCGATGGATTTGTTAAAGAGTGTTGCAATGATTGGAGATAGCACTTGTGACACTTTTTTGTATATAAAGGGTGGTAAGGTACTTAAATCTCCTGCCTTGTTTTTTAGTGCATTGATAATAAGCGAGACTTTGTATGGGTTAGTCGGAGCTAGGAACAGTGTGTTCGGGTAGTTGCCGGTGAGGTAGTCATTTGGTGGGGTATCTGAGCTTGGGATTTTATTGGCAAGGTTTTGTCCTATAGTGGAGAAGAAATCATTGAGTCTGTTTGCTGTTTCTGTTGGTGGGAGTTGGGGTTCATCTGATTTTGCTAATTTTATTTCGCTATTTCGTGATATCTTTTTTGTTCCCAGAATTTCTGATAGGGTTTTCCAGGTCTTTTTTATATCACCTCGTAAGTTGGATAATCTGTTCTCATAATACAATTTTTTTGCCCTTCTTATCAGGCTGGTTAGGATTGACGAGTAACGTTTTGTTTGGTCTCTGGTTATGTGACCCATTCTGTACTGTTTTTCATATTGGTGTTTTGTATTTATGGATTTGAGAATGCTGGGTGTTAGCCAGGGACTGTTCAGTCTCTTTGCTGTCATCTGTTTAGTTTTTTTAGGGCAGTGCTTGTTATAGAGGTATTGGGTCTTTTTTAGAAAATTATTAATACATTCGTCAATATCTGTATAGATTTCTAGCTCAGTGTGCCAATCAATGTTTGCTAATGCTGTTGTGAAGTTATTAATGGCTGCCTCATTGTGAAGTCTGAAGGTGACTTTAGTAGTGTCTTGGGGTAGTTTACCAAGAGTTGTTATGAGGAAAGTAGGGTAGTGGTCTGTGGTATTATCTGTAATTATGCCTGATTTTAAAGGGGATATGGTGTTGGTCCAGATGTGGTCAAGTAGGGAAACACTAGTCTCTGTAACTCTTGTAGGTTTTGTTACTGTTGGTAGTAACATACAGTTACTCATTGTGTTTGTGAATTCAGTAACGTGTGGGTCCTGGTCTTGCAGGAGATTTATATTGAAGTCACCTGAGAGTAGTAAGTGATCTTTGTTCATGCGTGCATCAGTTATCATACTTCCTAGATTTTGACTAAATTGGCTAATGTTTGACTGTGGAACTCTGTAGATGTTTATCAATGTGAGAGGTTTTTGTAGGTATTTGGATTTGAATTTAGCTATTATATATTCCCCATATTCATCCCTTGTGCAAGTATTAGTGATACATTCTAGTTGGTCTGAGTAGTATATGGCTGTGCCACCCCCTTGTTGGTCTGGCCTACAGTTGTGTATGGCTGTGTAACCAGGAATGGCATAGACATCTGTACTATCAGGCTTTAGCCAGGTTTCAGTTAGTGTAATGGACATATTGGCATGTAAGGAATTTAGTAATGCTATGAGGTCATCGTAATGCTTGCTTAAAGATCTGATATTGTAGTTAAAGACAGTTATGTTGTTGTTGGCACTGAGAAGTGCCTTTGATTGTTCTGCAGTGTAGTAATTACAGTAACTGTTTGATTCATTTAAGTCATTAAATAAGAGGTTGGTATCAGGATCAATGCTTGTAATCATAAGATTTGTAGTGAATCTATAGTTAGAATTAAGTATAAAACAAAGTAAATAGTCTTAAGCTAAAAAAGAGCACCTGAATTATTTAACAAATGTAAAATAATGAGCTAAGGGACTAATACAAATAAATTGATGATCATATAATAGAGCTTGGGAATATGATAGTAGGTAGTACTATAAAGGTAATTTTTTAAAGTTAGAATTATAGTTTAAATATAAATATTATTTTCAGTTCGTTATTAAGTTTTCTTGTTATACGGAATTTAACCAGAGGCTGTACGACTCCTACGGGTTTAGCGCTTCGCCTTCAACATCATAATACAGAATTTAGTTTGCTAATTCATTTTTATTTTAATGGCGAGGCGTACAGTATGGGCAAGTTACTCAATAATTTTTTACTTTGGTTTTATGTACAATTTTAAATCAATACAGTGGTCTTGTTCAGTTTAAGTAATAGTTATCAACAACTACTCGGTGGAACTCTCAATATTTTACAATTTTCAAAACACAACCTGTGTACAACATAGAGTAAGTAGTCATTTATTGTGCAAAGTGTTATTTTGGGAGATGTTAGTAAAGTAAATATGTTTATTTAGACCACACAGCAGAGTGAGGTGTGTCTCCTGCCTGGATGAATGATAACAAAGACTAGTGGCATTTTCAGGTTAAGTTGCATAACCTAATCTAACCAAAATTCGTTAAAAAATTTCCCAAAATAAAAATGCACAAAGTTAAGATTGCATTCAGATTTTTAACTGGAATGGGTAGCCATTCAGGATAACCCAGTAAAGTTCATGCATCATCAAGGATTGTGTCTAATTTTCATTAGGGTCCTTTAATCTTTTCCCCAAGATGTGACTAACAATAATCAACTAATACCTAGGTACCTACTTACTGCTAGGTGAACAGGAGCAACAGGTGTAAGGATCCTGACATTTATTCCATGTCAGGATCGATATCTGGTCCATTAATGTGAGCTGAGGATGTTATGGACTGAGTATTAAGTACCCATAAAAATTACTTATTACGTGATAGACATAGGTTGTATGTATTGAAAAGTGTTAACTAATGTCCAGGTTCTGCCATGTAGTTGACAGTAATAATGGCCACAATTTAACCTATGATATTGCAGTAAAGTCCAACAGGAGAACTTGTCTCCATTGGGGTTCTTGCTGTCCCTGTTCACCTAGGAATAAACAAAATTAGATAAAATGGACAAGGAGAGGTTATTTTAAATGCAAGGAGATGGAGCCAGGGGAAACAGAGGGCAGCTAAAGACAAAATGTCATATGGCACCTCAAGTCAGTACCTGACCAACCGGGCTGTGATTCATATGTCAGTTTGTGTGCAGCTAGCAGTAACAGTCTGGTTGATCAGACCCTGATCCACCATGAGGCCTGGTCTCAGACCAAGCCGTGGAGGCGTTGACCCCCAAAACCCTCTCCAGGTAAACTCCAGGTAATAAAAAGGGACTAATATAGGTTGTGGTGAAGAATAAAGTGGTAATCAAATAAATGAATGTTGTTTGTCCCTCTTTCTAAAATCGAAGGAAACTCACTGCCATCTCATTAGTGTTTAAGGACCCCAATGGAAATAAGTTACTCTGACTTTTTTGGGGTTATCCGAGGGACTGTACTACAGAATCAGACACCAACTTTCCCCCTACCTCTATGAGTTCATGAAAGGGAAAAGTGTACAGAACTGTATTTCCACCTTTCTCACTGCACACACCTCAGTCCACTGGTGCAGCTGGAAGTGCTGCTGTTGTCACACAGAGTGATGGCTCTCATAAAGAAATTGGAGCACGCATCAATAACTGGGCCTCTACCCTTCAAACAGAACTGTTTTCCATACTCCTTGCACTCAAATGTGTCCATGTATCTAAGGTTGACACTTTAATTGTAACTGATTCTCTGTCACCCATAAATGCTCTCAACTCATTAAGTATAAATTGTGGCATGCTTGTGTCAGAAGCCAGACACAGGTATGGTAAGATTGTGGACAGTGGAGTCAGAGTGCACATGCTGTGGATTCCATCTCACATTGGTCTTCAGATGCATGATAGAACTGATAAATTGGCTAAGCTGTATGCTTTCAAAGAGGGGGTAGATTACAATCTTGGGTTGTCAGTTAGCAGTTTGAGAACAATAATACGAAAAGAACTTCAAATGAACTTTATTGACTTAAGACTTAGAGAGATTGACACAAGTCAGTCCATCTATCATCATTCCATCATGGAGGAGGAGCCACATGTCTATGGTGCATCCAACAAGATAAGCAGACTCTTGGATGTCACTACTGCCCGGCTCCGGCTGGGTTACAAGTATCTATGGCAGGTTAAATCACCACCACCAGATGTAGACCAGACGAAATGTAAACTTTGCCAGATGGACTATTGTCACACCTTGCATCATTATGTACTGGAGTGTGATCAGATTAATGAATTTAGAAACAACTCACTCAGAAATGTTCAAGAAATGGTAAAGTATTTTATCCACAGTGGTATATTACAGACCATTCTGGAGAAATACCCTGACTTTGCTAGCTGTAAATAATGCATTACCATGTGTGTGTGTGTGTGTGTGTGTGTGTGTGTGTGTGTGTGTGTGTGTGTGTGTGTGTGTGTGTGGGTGGGTGGGTGGGTGTGTGTGTGGGTGTGTGTACTCACCTATTTGTACTCACCTATTTGTGGTTGCAGGGGTCGAGTCACAGCTCCTGGCCCCGCCTCTTCGCTGATTGCTACTAGATCCTCTCTCTCCCTGCCCCATGAGCTCTATCATACCTCGCCTTAAAACTATGTATGGTTCCCGCCTCCACTACGTCACTTTCTAGGCTATTCCACGGCCTGACTACTCTATGACTGAAGAAATACTTCCTAACATCGCTTTGATTCATCTGAGTCTTCAACTTCCAATTGTGACCTCTTGTGTTTACCTGGAGTTTACCTGGAGAGAGTTCCGGGGGTCAACGCCCCCGCGGCCCGGTCTGTGACCAGGCCTCCTGGTGGATCAGAGCCTGATCAACCAGGCTGTTACTGCTGGCTGCACACAAACCAACGTACGAGCCACAGCCCGGTTGACCAGGAATCGACTTTAGGTGTTTTTCCAGTGCCAGCTTGAAGACTGCCAGGGGTCTGTTGGTAATCCCCCTTATGTATGCTGGGAGGTAGTTGAACAGTCTCGGGCCCCTGACACTTATTGTATGGTCTCTTAACGTGCTAGTGATACTCCTGCTTTTCATTGGGGGGATGGTGCATCGTCTGCCAAGTCTTTTGCTTTCGTAGTGAGTGATTTTCGTGCGCAAGTTCGGTACTAGTCTCTCTAGGATTTTCCAGGTGTATATAATCATGTATCTCTCCCACCTGCATTCCAGGGAATACAGGTTCAGGAACCTCAAGCGCTCCCAGTAATTGAGGTGTTTTATCTCCGTTATGCGCGCCGTGAAGGTTCTCTGTACATTTTCTAGGTCAGCAATTTCACCTGCCTTGAAAGGTGCTGATAGTGTACAGCAATATTCAGCCTAGATAGAACAAGCGACCTGAAGAGTGTCATCATGGGCTTGGCCTCCCTAGTTTTGAAGGTTCTCATTATCCATCCTGTCATTTTTCTAGCAGATGCGATTGATACAATGCTATGGTCCTTGAAGGTGAGACCCTCCGACATGATCACTCCCAGGTCTTTGACGTTGGCGTTTCGCTCTATTTTGTGGCCAGAATTTGTTTTGTACTCTGATGAAGATTTAATTTCCTCGTGTTTACCATATCTGAGTAATTGAAATTTCTCATCGTTGAACTTCATATTGTTTTCTGCAGCCCACTGAAAGATTTGGTTGATGTCCACCTGGAGCCTTGCAGTGTCTGCAATGGAAGACATTGTCATGCAGATTCGGCTGTCATCTGCAAAGGAAGACACGGTGCTGTGGCTGACATCCTTGTCTATGTCAGATATGAGGATGAGGAACAAGATGGGAGCGAGTACTGTGCCTTGTGGAACAGAGCTTTTCACCGTAGCTGCCTCGGACTTTACTCTGTTGACTACTACTCTCTGTGTTCTGTTAGTGAGGAAATTATAGATCCATCGACCGACTTTTCCTGTTATTCCTTTAGCACGCATTTTGTGCGCTATTACACCATGGTCACACTTGTCGAAGGCTTTTGCAAAGTCTGTATATACTACATCTGCATTCTTTTTGTCTTCTAGTGCATCTAGGACCTTGTCGTAGTGATCCAATAGTTGAGACAGACAGGAGCGACCTGTTCTAAACCCATGTTGCCCTGGGTTGTGTAACTGATGGGTTTCTAGATGGGTGGTGATCCTGCTTCTTAGGACCCTTTCAAAGATTTTTATATGTGATGTTAGTGCTATCGGTCTGTAGTTCTTTGCTGTTGCTTTACTGCCCCCTTTGTGGAGTGGGGCTATGTTGTTTTTAGTAACTGTGGGACGACCCCAGTGTCCATGTGGTAGACACTGCGGCGGCGGCGGCGGCGGCGGCGGCGGCGGCAGCGGCAGCAGCAGCGGCGGCGGCAGCGGCGGCGGCAGCGGCGGCGGCAGCGGCGGCGGCAGCGGCGGCGGCAGCGGCGGCGGCAGCGGCGGCGGCGGCGGCGGCGGCGGCGGCGGCGGCGGCGGCGGCGGCGGCGGCGGCGGCAGCGGCGGCGGCGGCAGCGGCGGCGGCTGCGGCGGCGGCGGCTGCGGCGGCGGCGGCTGCGGCGGCTGCGGCGGCAGCGGCAGCGGCGGCAGCGGCAGCGGCGGCGGCGGCGGCAGCGGCGGCGGCGGCAGCGGCAGTGGCGGCGGCGGCGGCAGCGGCGGCGGCGGCGGCAGCAGCAGCAGCGGCGGCAGCAGCGGCAGCGGCAGCAGCGGCGGCGGCGGCGGCTGCGGCGGCAGCGGCGGCTGCGGCGGCAGCGGCGGCTGCGGCGGCAGCGGCGGCAGCGGCAGCGGCGGCGGCGGCGGCAGCGGCGGCGGCGGCGGCGGCGGCGGCAGCGGCGGCAGCGGGGATAAAATACAATGAATATCAATATTATAACTAATTAATTTACACATACAAGATTTCTAATATTAACTTACCAATTTCGACCACCGGTAGAACACACCCTAATGCTACCTAGCCAGCAAAACATACGTTATAAACAGTCCACACATTCCTAGTGACCTAACACAAGCTCAGTGCAAAGAAACTGCTATCAGGATAATACAGAACCACGTACAAGTCATCGTGCAAAACAATGAAATCAAAGAAACACGTTTGTTAGGAAAACCAGGAAGTAAACACAGTATAATGATCCGACTTCATTCATACGATAAAAGAAAGGACTTAATTAAATCAGCAATTACAATGAAAAATGGAGTGTACATAAATGAGTGTCTAACAAAAAAACGTCAAAACCTTCTGTTCAGGCTGAGAAAACTTAAACAGGAAAACAAAATACATCAGTGTTTCACGCGAGATGGGAAAATACTAGTAAGGAAAACATCAACAGGACAACAATATACTATCTCAAATGAACACGATTTCTCTACCTTCCTTAGAAAAGCTGACATTTTTGTAACAGATTAGATAAGTGCCCTTAATACATATATACGTGTGGTGCATATAGTGTACGTTACTATTATATTGTACATTATTATTTTTATTATTTTTCATCACTAGCTAATGAAATACCTCCAATACTCTATACTTCTTTCTTACTACTATAAATTGCTCATAATTTTAAATTACAAGTCAAATCTTACTCCAAATTAATAATATTCATTATTCTTACTTGTCCATTTAATTTTGTTTATCACTACTTGTTTTTTAGTCACTTTTTATTGTGTATGCAATTAGTGTATATTCCAATTACTTTTTTGCAAGTACCAAAACTATCTTTTGCTAGCTAGTACCAACTACCTCATTTTTTTTACTTTTACTGTGCAATAAACTGCTCAATTTATTTAATATTACAAATCAGATCTTACTCCTAAATCAATATTATTTCATAGTGACCATCTGTCCATTTAACTTTGTTTACCATTACTTAATTTTAGTCCCTCATATATTTTCTCCTTTATTTTAGCTTTATATAACTACCCTAGTTTATACATTCACAATTGTTAAAATAATCAAGGTGCTATTCTCAGGTGCTAAAGTAGAATAAGTTCACAACTTTGCCATTATATTCCAAAACTACCTTAGCTCATTATTTTACATTTGTTAAATAATTCAGGTGCTATTTTTTAGCTTAAGACTATTTACTTTGTTTTATACTTAATTCTAACTATAGATTCACTACAAATCTTATGATTACAAGCATTGATCCTGATACCAACCTCTTATTTAATGACTTAAATGATTCAAACAGTTACTGTAATTACTACACTGCAGAACAATCAAAGGCACTTCTCAGTGCCAACAACAACATAACTATTTTTAACTACAATATCAGATCTTTAAGCAAGCATTACGATGACCTCATAGCATTACTAAATTCCTTACATGCCAATATGTCCATCATTACACTAACTGAAACCTGGCTAAAGCCTGATAGTACAGATGTCTATGCCATTCCTGGTTACACAGCCATACACAACTGTAGGCCAGACCAACAAGGGGGTGGCACAGCCATATACTACTCAGACCAACTAGAATGTATCACTAATACTTGCACAAGGGATGAACATGGGGAATATATAATAGCCAAATTCAAATCCAAATACCTACAAAAACCTCTCACATTGATAAACATTTACAGAGTTCCACAGTCAAACATTAGCCAATTTAGTCAAAACCTAGGAAGTATGATAACTGATGCACGCATGAACAAAGATCACTTACTACTCTCAGGTGACTTCAATATAAATCTCCTGCAAGACCAGGACCCACACGTTACTGAATTCACAAACACAATGAGTAACTGTATGTTGCTACCAACAGTAACAAAACCTACAAGAGTTACAGAGACTAGTGTTTCCCTACTTGACCACATCTGGACCAACACCATATCCCCTTTAAAATCAGGCATAATTACAGATAATACCACAGACCACTACCCTACTTTTCTCATAACAACTCTTGGTAAATTACCCCAAGACACTACTAAAGTCACCTTCAGACTTCACAATGAGGCAGCCATTAATAACTTCACAACAGCAGTAGCAAACATTGACTGGCACACTGAGCTAAAAATCTATACAGATATTGACGAATGTATTAATAATTTTCTAAAAAAGACCCAATACCTCTATAACAAGCACTGCCCTAAAAAAACTAAACAGATGACAGCTAAGAGACTGAACAGTCCCTGGTTAACACCCAGCATTCTCAAATCCATAAATACAAAACACCAATATGAAAAACAGTACAGAATGGGTCACATAACCAGAGACCAAACAAAACGTTACTCGTCAATCCTAACCAGCCTGATAAGAAGGGCAAAAAAATTGTATTATGAGAACAGATTATCCAACTTACGAGGTGATATAAAAAAGACCTATAGAACAAAAGTTAGAGATAAGATAGGTCCCCTTAAAAATAACTATGGGCACCTTACTGACAATGAGAATGAAATGTGCTTGATTTTAAATAATTATTTTCTCTCAGTTTTTACACAGGAAGACACTAACAATATTCCAGTAATTAATTTTTACAGTGGGCTAGAAGAAGATAAATTATGTAACATCACAGTCACTAGTGAGATGGTTGTGAGGCAGATAGACAGACTGAAGCAAAATAAGTCGCCGGTTCCTGATGAGGTTTTTTCAAGTGTTCTTAAGGAATGCAAAATGGAACTCTGTGAACCATTAACTAATATTTTTAATTTATCTCTTCAAACAGGTGTAGTGTCTGATATGTGGAAGATGGCTAATGTAACTCCTATTTTTAAAACAGGGGACAAGTCGTTACCGTCAAATTACCGCCCAATAAGCCTGACCTCAATTGTAGGCAAATTACTAGAGTCAATTATAGCTGAGATTATAAGAAGCCATCTCGATAAGCATAGCTTGATTAATGATACTCAGCATGGATTCACAAGAGGCCGGTCTTGTCTAACTAATTTATTAACTTTCTTCAGTAAAGCTTTTGAGGCTGTTGACCACAATAAAGAATTTGATATTATTTACTTAGATTTTAGTAAGGCTTTTGATAGAGTTCCGCACCATAGACTGTTAAAGAAAGTGGCAGCTCATGGCATTGGGGGAAAAGTGCTCTCGTGGATCGAGTCATGGCTCACTGACAGGAAGCAGAGAGTGTCCATAAATGGGGTTAAATCCGAGTGGGGATCTGTAACAAGTGGCGTTCCACAGGGATCAGTGTTGGGCCCGTTGTTATTTATAATATATATCAATGATCTTGATGAGGGAATTACTAGTGATATGAGCAAATTCGCCGATGACACAAAGATAGGTAGGATAATTGATTCAAACGTAGATGTTAGGGAACTTCAGGAGGATTTAAACAAACTCTATTCTTGGTCAGAAAAGTGGCAGATGCAGTTCAATGTAGATAAATGCAAGGTTCTGAAGCTTGGGAGTGCCCATAACCCTAGTACTTATAAATTAAATGATGTAGAACTTAGCCATACAGATTGCGAAAAGGACTTGGGGGTTATGGTGAGCAGCAACCTTAAACCAAGACAGCAATGCCTAAGCGTACGTAATAAGGCAAATAGATTACTGGGATTTATATCAAGAAGTGTAAGCAACAGAAGTCCAGAGGTCATACTGCAGCTTTATACATCATTAGTAAGGCCTCACCTTGATTATGCAGCTCAGTTCTGGTCTCCGTATTACAAAATGGACATAAATTCGTTAGAAAACATTCAGCGTAGGATGACTAAATTAATACATAGCATCAGAAATCTTCCTTATGAAGAAAGATTGAAGACTCTTAAGTTACATTCACTTGTTAGACGAAGAATGAGGGGAGACCTGATCGAAGTGTATAAGTGGAAGATAGGTATTAATAAAGGGGATATTAACAAGGTCTTGAGGATATCTCTCCAAGAGAGAACCCGCAGTAATGGATTTAAATTAGATAAGTTTAGATTTAGAAAGGACATCGGAAAGTATTGGTTTGGAAATAGGGTAGTTGATGAGTGGAACAGTCTACCTAGTTGGGTTATTGAGGCTGGGACTTTGGGTAGTTTCAAATCTAGGTTGGATAAGTACATGAGTGGGAGGGGTTGGATTTGAGTGGGACTTTCACATCAGAGCTTATTTCTTGGGTGGCATTGAAAATTGGGTTGGGCAAATGTTTTGTTAGTGGGATGAATTGTAAAGGACCTGCCTAGTATGGGCCAGCAGGCCTCCTGCAGTGTTCCTCCTTTCTTATGTTCTTATGTAACCCTATCAGAAATTCTAGGAACAAAAAAGATATCACGAAATAGCGAAATAAAATTAGCAAAATCAGATGAACCCCAACTCCCACCAACAGAAACAGCAAACAGACTCAATGACTTCTTCTCCACTATAGGACAAAACCTTGCCAATAAAATCCCAAGCTCAGATACCCCACCAAATGACTACCTCACTGGCAACTACCCGAACACACTGTTCCTAGCTCCGACTAACCCATACGAAGTCTCCCTTATTATCAACACGCTAAAAAACAAGGCAGGAGATTTAAATACCTTACCACCCTTTATATACAAAAAAGTGTCACAAGTGCTATCACCAATCATTGCAACACTCTTTAACAAATCCATTGAATCCTCCACCTTCCCCACAGTACTCAAAATAGCAAGGGTCACCCCGATCCACAAAGGAGGAGACCAAACAGAGTTGAATAACTATAGGCCAATATCCAACTTACACCCTCTCTCAAAAATCTTCGAAAAATTAATTCATAAACGAATCTACTCCTACCTTATCTCCCAAAACATACTCAACCCCTGCCAATTTGGATTCAGGCCAAATAAAAATACTAATGATGCTATTATACACATGCTAGAACATATATACACTGCAATAGAGAAAAAAGAAGTCCCACTGGGGATCTTCATTGACTTACGTAAAGCTTTTGATACAGTTAACCATGACTTGCTCCACGTAAAATTGTCACACTATGGTATAAGAGGGCACTCCCTCAACTACCTCAAGTCATACCTCAGCAACAGAAGCCAATATGTGTATGCAAATGGGGCAAACTCTTCTGCACAACCAATTACAGTTGGTGTCCCACAGGGAAGTGTCCTTGGCCCTCTTCTCTTTCTCCTATACATAAATGACCTACCAAATGCTTCGCAATTACTCAAACCCACACTATTTGCAGATGACACTACATACGTCTTCTCCCACCTGAGCCCAGTCACGCTAGCCAATACTGTAAATACAGAATTACAGAAAATATCTACCTGGATGAGGACTAACAAACTTACACTAAACATTGACAAAACCTACTTCATTCAGTTTGGTAACAGAGCTACAGATGTCCCTCTTAACATAATGATAAACGGATCACCTATCACAAAGCTAACAGAGGGAAAATTCTTAGGAATCCACCTTGATAATAGACTCAAATTTCATACACATATACAACAAATTTCTAAGAAAATTTCCAAGACTGTAGGCATACTATCGAAGATACGGTACTATGCTCCACAGTCAGCCCTCCTGGCCCTATATCACTCTCTTATTTACCCCTATCTCACCTATGGAATTTGTGCATGGGGCTCAACAACAAGTAACCATCTCAGACCACTAATTACCCAACAAAAGGCTGCAGTTAGAATGATAACAAATTCTCACTATAGGCAGCACACTCCACCAATATTCAATACACTAAACCTATTCACCATACAAAACATTCATACTTATTACTGCACCTATTACATACATAGAACACTTAACTCTGATATTAACCCTCCCCTCAAACATCTCCTTGCCAACCTCAACAGAACACATGACCATAACACAAGGCACAGATCACTCTTTGATGTTCCTCGTGTCCATCTCACACTATGCAAAAACTCAATGCACATAAAAGGCCCTAAAATCTGGAACTCATTACCTGTAAATATAAAAGAAACACTACCTGTTTATAAATTCAAGTCTCTTCTCAAAGATCACTTACTCACCCAAAACCAAATAAATACTGAATAACTGAACCTTATAAATTGTATATCTTAAATATTTCTCACAATTATATCACATAAATGTTAAACCTAAAACCCAATCTAACTTTATTATTTTTTAAATACACTACCTAACAGAATACTCCATTCTACTGAATGTATAACAATGCATACAACCATATGACCTGTCTTTGTAATACTCACTTGTGCTTTATAGTAATCTGTTTACATTAAAGTTTTATCACCGATGTCATCATTGCTTAGTTCATCTTAAGTTAATTTTAAGCCAGCCCGTAATGCTATGCATAGTATAAGTGGCTTTGGCATACTGCTCTTTTCTGTATTTTTTGTACCTCTGTATGTGTGCACAAATTTTTAAATAAATAAATAAATAAATAAATAAATTGGTGTGCTGTAGGGAGTCACCGGTATCCGTCCATATTTCACCGTTTGACTTTTCTAATTCAACAGTTTTCCTCGCAAATTTGCTCCATCCAGCAGTGGAGGACGATACTGCATCATTTCCTGGTCATCTGAGACCTTTACAATTCAATTTAGCCCCAATGTTGGTCACTGTAATTCAACTTTTTTTTTTTTACCCTTCACTAAATTTCCATTAAGGCGCCCTCTCAATTTTTTATTCTCACCACCCTATTATTCTCCCCAGGGGGCATTTACACGAATTCCTATTGCGAGGTGGGTGGCCCGGTGGTCTGGTGGCTAAAGCTCCCGCTTCACACACGGAGGGCCCGGGTTCGATTCCCGGCGGGTGGAAATTCCGACACGTTTCCTTACACCTATTGTCCTGTTCACCTAGCAGCAAATAGGTACCTGGGTGTTAGTCGACTGGTGTGGGTCGCATCCTGGGGGACAAGATTAAGGACCCCAATGGAAATAAGTTAGACAGTCCTCGATGACGCACTGACTTTCTTTGGTTATCCTGGGTGGCTAACCCTCCGGGGTTAAAAATCCGAACGAAATCTTATCTTATCTTAAGTGATGCCAATATTCCCCACTAGGCCTCGGAAAACGCCGAAGTCCTGGCGCAAATTTCCGACCAGTACTTACACAATTAAATTCAACATGGCGTCTTCTCTTCACCTTGAGCAGTATTACCTGGAGTTTACCTGGAGAGAGTTCCGGGGGTCAACGCCACCGCGGCCCGGTCTGTGACCAGGCCTCCTGGTGGATCAGAGCCTGATCAACCAGGCTGTTACTGCTGGCTGCACGCAAACCAACGTACGAGCCACAGCCCGGCTGATCCGGAACTGACTTTAGGTGCTTGTCCAGTGCCAGCTTGAAGACTGCCAGGGGTCTGTTGGTAATACCCCTTATGTATGCTGGGAGGCAGTTGAACAGTCTCGGGCCCCTGACACTTACTGTATGGTCTCTTAACGTGCTAGTGACACCCCTGCTTTTCATTGGGGGGATGGTGCATCGTCTGCCAAGTCTTTTGCTTTCGTAGTGAGTGATTTTCGTGTGCAAGTTCGGTACTAGTCCCTCTAGGATTTTCCAGGTGTATATAATCATGTATCTCTCCCTCCTGCGTTCCAGGGAATACAGGTTTAGGAACCTCAAGCGCTCCCAATAATTGAGGTGTTTTATCTCCGTTATGCGCGCCGTACTACCTTATACACTCCTTATCCACTCGAATTGTCTCGAAGATCAAATCAGCATCATTTTAATACACAATTATTATTTTATACAAAATTACACATGCTGACTTCCGGAAATTTCAAAATTTTCCACAGTAGTAGTAGTAGCCTGGAGTTTACCTGGAGAGAGTTCCGGGGGTCAACGCCCCCGCGGCCCGGTCTGAGACCAGGCCTCCTGGTGGATCAGAGCCTGATCAACCAGGCTGTTGCTGCTGGCTGCACGCAAACCAACATACGAGCCACAGCCCGGCTGATCCGGAACTGACTTTAGGTGCTTGTCCAGTGCCAGCTTGAAGACTGCCAGGGGTCTGTTGGTAATCCCCCTTATGTGTGCTGGGAGGCAGTTGAACAGTCTCGGGCCCCTGACACTTATTGTATGGTCTCTTAACGTGCTAGTGACACCCCTGCTTTTCATTGGGGGGATGGTGCATCGTCTGCCAAGTCTTTTGCTTTCGTAGTGAGTGATTTTCGTGTGCAAGTTCGGTACTAGTCCCTCTAGGATTTTCCAGGTGTATATAATCATGTATCTCTCCCTCCTGCGTTCCAGGGAATACAGGTTTAGGAACCTCAAGCGCTCCCAATAATTGAGGTGTTTTATCTCCGTTATGCGCGCCGTACTACCTTATACACTCCTTATCCACTCGAATTGTCTCGAAGATCAAATCAGCATCATTTTAATACACAATTATTATTTTATACAAAATTACACATGCTGACTTCCGGAAATTTCAAAATTTTCCACAGTAGTAGTAGTAGCCTGGAGTTTACCTGGAGTTTACCTGGAGAGAGTTCCGGGGGTCAACGCCCCCGCGGCCCGGTCTGAGACCAGGCCTCCTGGTGGATCAGAGCCTGATCAACCAGGCTGTTGCTGCTGGCTGCACGCAAACCAACATACGAGCCACAGCCCGGCTGATCCGGAACTGACTTTAGGTGCTTGTCCAGTGCCAGCTTGAAGACTGCCAGGGGTCTGTTGGTAATCCCCCTTATGTGTGCTGGGAGGCAGTTGAACAGTCTCGGGCCCCTGACACTTATTGTATGGTCTCTTAACGTGCTAGTGACACCCCTGCTTTTCATTGGGGGGATGTTGCATCGTCTGCCAAGTCTTTTGCTTTCGTAATGAGTGATTTTCGTGTGCAAGTTCGGTACTAGTCCCTCTAGGATTTTCCAGGTGTATATAATCATGTATCTCTCCCTCCTGCGTTCCAGGAAATACAGGTTTAGGAACCTCAAGCGCTCCCAATAATTGAGGTGTTTTATCTCCGTTATGCGCGCCGTGAAAGTTCTCTGTACATTTTCTAGGTCGGCAATTTCACCTGCCTTGAAAGGTGCTGTTAGTGTGCAGCAATATTCCAGCCTAGATAGAACAAGTGACCTGAAGAGTGTCATCATGGGCTTGGCCTCCCTAGTTTTGAAGGTTCTCATTATCCATCCTGTCATTTTTCTAGCAGATGCGATTGATACAATGTTATGGTCCTTGAAGGTGAGATCCTCCGACATGATCACTCCCAGGTCTTTGACGTTGGTGTTTCGCTCTATTTTGTGGCCAGAATTTGTTTTGTACTCTGATGAAGATTTAATTTCCTCATGTTTACCATATCTGAGTAATTGAAATTTCTCATCGTTGAACTTCATATTGTTTTCTGCAGCCCACTGAAAGATTTGGTTGATGTCTGCCTGGAGCTTTGCAGTGTCTGCAATGGAAGACACTGTCATGCAGATTCGGGTGTCATCTGCAAAGGAAGACACGGTGCTGTGGCTGACATCCTTGTCTATGTCGGATATAAGGATGAGGAACAAGATGGGAGCGAGTACTGTGCCTTGTGGAACAGAGCTTTTCACCGTAGCTGCCTCGGACTTTACTCTGTTGACGACTACTTTCTGTGTTCTGTTAGTGAGGAAATTATAGATCCAACGACCGACTTTTCCTGTTATTCCTTT
This sequence comes from Cherax quadricarinatus, assembly GCF_038502225.1. Lineage (NCBI taxonomy): Eukaryota > Metazoa > Arthropoda > Malacostraca > Decapoda > Parastacidae > Cherax > Cherax quadricarinatus. The sequence goes on from NW_027197866.1 coordinate 27,034, forward strand.
AGCACGCATTTTGTGCGCTATTACGCCATGGTCACACTTGTCGAAGGCTTTTGCAAAGTCTGTATATATTACATCTGCATTCTTTTTGTCTTCTAGTGCATCTAGGACCTTGTCGTAGTGATCCAATAGTTGAGACAGACAGGAGCGACCTGTTCTAAACCCATGTTGCCCTGGGTTGTGTAACTGATGGGTTTCTAGATGCGTGGTGATCTTGCTTCTTAGGACCCTTTCAAAGATTTTTATGATATGGGATGTTAGTGCTATTGGTCTGTAGTTCTTTGCTGTTGCTTTACTGCCCCCTTTGTGGAGTGGGGCTATGTCTGTTGTTTTTAGTAACTGTGGGACGACCCCCGTGTCCATGCTCCCTCTCCATAGGATGGAAAAGGCTCGTGATAGGGGCTTCTTGCAGTTCTTGATGAACACAGAGTTCCATGAGTCTGGCCCTGGGGCAGAGTGCATGGGCATGTCATTTATCGCCTGTTCGAAGTCATTTGGCGTCAGGATAACATCGGATAGGCTTGTGTTAATCAAATTTTGTGGCTCTCTCATAAAAAATTCATTTTGATCTTCGACTCTCAGTCTGGTTAGCGGCTTGCTAAAAACTGAGTCATATTGGGACTTGAGTAGCTCACTCATTTCCTTGCTGTCATCTGTGTAGGACCCATCTTGTTTAAGTAGGGGCCCAATACTGGACGTTGTTCTCAATTTTGATTTGGCATAGGAGAAGAAATACTTTGGGTTTCTTTCGATTTCATTTATGGCTTTTAGTTCTTCCCGTGATTCCTGACTCCTAAAGGATTCTTTTAGCTTAAGTTCGATGCTTGCTATTTCTCTGACCAGTGTCTCCCTACGCATTTCAGATATATTGACCTCTTTTAGCCGCTCTGTTATTCTTTTCCGTCGCCTGTAAAGGGAGCGCCTGTCTCTTTCTGTTTTACATCTACTCCTCCTTTTTCTTAGAGGAATAAGCCTTGTGCATACATCGAGTGCCACCGAGTTAATCTGTTCTAGGCATAAGTTGGGGTCTGTGTTGCTTACTATATCTTCCCATCTTATATCGGTTAGGACTTGGTTTACTTGGTCCCACTTTATGTTTTTGTTATTGAAGTTGAATTTGGTGAATGCTCCCTCGTGACTAATCTCATTATGTCGGTCTGGGGCTCCGCGCATACATGACTGAACCTCAATTATGTTGTGATCTGAGTATATTGTTTTTGATATGGTGACATTTCTTATCAGATCATCATTGTTAGTGAAGATGAGGTCTAGTGTATTCTCCAGTCTAGTAGGCTCTATTATTTGCTGGTTTAAATTGAATTTTGTGCAGAGATTTAAAAGCTTGCGTGAGTGTGAGTTTTCATCAGAGCTGCCTCCTGGTGTTATTACTGCAACAATATTATTTGCTATATTCCTCCATTTTAGGTGCCTTAAGTTGAAATCCCCCAGGAGCAAGATGTTGGGTGCAGGAGCTGGAAGGTTTTCCAGACAGTGGTCAATTTTTAACAGCTGTTCCTGGAATTGCTGGGATGTTGCATCCGGAGGCTTGTAGACTATCACAATGACTAGGTTTTGGTTCTCGACCTTTACTGCTAAAACTTCCACTACATCATTTGAGGCATTTAGCAGTTCTGTGCAAACAAGTGACTCTGCAATGTACAGGCCAACCCCCCCCTTTTGCCTGTTCACTCTGTCACATCTGTATAGGTTGTAACCTGGGATCCATATTTCGTTGTCCAAGTGATCCTTTATGTGGGTCTCAGTGAAAGCCGCGAACATTGCCTTTGCCTCTGCAAGCAGTCCACGGATGAAAGGTATTTTGTTGTTTGTTGCTGGCTTTAGACCCTGTATATTTGCAAAGAAGAATGTTATCGGACTGGTGGTATTGTTGGTACTGGGGGGGGGGATTTTTTTTCCGGCATTAGTATCTGTATCTGTTGGTTTGGAGTGGAGGCCATCGACTGTGGTTCCACTCCAGGAGTAGTACAACTTTTTTTTTATATTTTATTTAAACTCAGGTACAAAATTATATGGGAACATAATCAATATGTAACAAGATACAGGCAGTAAAACGATAATCTGCAGTGACTACACAAATACCAAAGAAGCACTTATATAATGACATCAGAATTTGCTGCTGCACTCCAATCAAACACTACTTTTTTGTACCGTGCTTCACGTGAAAAAATGGTAGAGCATTAAGGATATCATTGACAACATGTATAAACACAAACCAGCCATCTAAAAGGCTGACTATAATACAAGAAAAGTCTGAACATGATGGCACACATCCACCTCAAGAAACCAATCCACACCCTAACCCTCATATACCCCATGATAACAATCAATATCGTGCACGGTGGTGGGTTTAATACACTACCGCTGACTCTTCACCCCCCCCCCCCACATGCCTAGTAACTGTGTCTGCCGTCACCACTCATAACCTCCATCAGTCATTAAAATTTAAAAATACATTAAGGTACAATAACAAAGGAATATGAGAACCCCTTATCGTCTCCGCCACAGATAAATAAAAATGTTACATTTTCTAATTACATACTGCTGATTCATCTTTGTGCTTACAAAATATCCCCTATCCCCTATGCTTTTCATCTCTTTACTCCATAGCTAAAACCCGATTATACATTTCATCAATCAAATTATATTACAATAAGCATAATAATATCAATACTTATCATCCGACTAATAGGTGTACATTATTATCACCCTGAGTTCCATGAAATTTACATAAGAATTAATACACATATTGACAATCCTCACAATCCTTCCCGTCTTCTAAATACAGTGTACATATATCCAATGACATTTCGTTATGATCCAATCATATTTACTTTATACTTCCCCTTTTCCCTAGTGCAAGATAAATGCCACTTGCACTAGAGTCACAACACCTTACATTTGTTCACTTAAAACGTATAAAAAAAGAACTAACATAAATAACTTATAACGATATATAGACAGTAATTATTTGACAAAGTGAAGAATACCAACTAATATGGTTAACAGTACACAAGAAATTGTAACTCACTCACTAATACATATTCCCATTTTTTATGTATTATGTTCAACAAGATATCTATATTTATTAACAATGTTCCAGAGCAATATCAGACTTACTCTGTCATGCACTAAGTTACACAATATAACTTATGGCTCCTAATAAAACATGTACCGGGCAGTACAACCTCAATCATTAACAAAACCAACCTGGCAAAAGACACTTCAGAAAGCCACCCCCTGCCATCCCCTGACCCCATGCTATCTGTATTAAAAAACACAAACTCACGTTCCCTTCCATGCTCAAGTTCGTACCTGACGTCGAAAGTCATAAAACCCGTCTCTTAACCAAATGTCACCAGTTCACCCCCCCCCTACGCCCCCCCCTCCATTCCTAACGACTTTACACCCATATGCTCCACTACCACACACTTTTATTCCACCTTCCATCCTCCACTAATCTCAAAAAAGAACAAGAATGCCAGTTTAGGGAGAACCAGCCCAATCCAGCTCTAAACTACACCCAACCCTAACATTACACCTACCGACAGATTACGATAACCCAAGGGAAAACTATTTACCCACAACCTCCCATATAGTAGCCTATTTCTGCATACTGTACGATACACACTCGCCGCAAGCGCCTGCAGTAGTACAACTAGGGTGAGTTGGGTTGAGCTTCCGAAGGACCTGTCAGCACAGAGAAATGGATGAAAGGTTTACTCGTTTGCACGACATTGAGGCCAAGTTTGGGTTCTTTCTTGATGTAACCAGATCTGATGTTGATGGATAGCAGCTATATGAAGAAATTTTTAATTGCAGAATGTTGCTATCAAGTCTGGCCAACATGGAGTAATCAAGACCTGAAGAGCTTCTTGAATTTATTGAGTATGGAGATGAGAGCGTCTTCCCCAGTCGTAGCATTATTTTATTCAGATAATGCTAACCATCGCAGTTTCCATCGCCAGCTGTGAGAGATCATTCAGCAAGTTAAAAATAATACTTTCGTATCTGAGATCCTCCATACCTGGAGGTTACCTGGAGGTTATTCCGGGGATCAACGCCCCCGCGGCCCGGTCCATGACCAGGCCTCCCGATGGATCAGGGCCTGATCAACTAGGCTGTTACTGCTGGCCGCACGCAGTCCAACGTACGAGCCACAGCCCGGCTGATCCGGCACTGACTTTAGGTATCTGTCCAGCTCTCTCTTGAAGGCCGCCAGGGGTTTATTGGCAATTCCCCTAATGCTTGATGGGAGGCTGTTAAACAGTTTTGGGCCCCGGACACTTATGGTGTTTTCCCTTAGTGTACCAATGGCGCCCCTACTTTTTATTGGGGGCATTTTGCATCGCCTGCCAAGTCTTTTACTTTCATAGGGAGTGATTTCTGTGTGCAGATTTGGGACCATTCCTTCCAAGATTTTCCAAGTGTAGATTATGATATATCTCTCCCTCCTGCGTTCCAACGAGTACAAGTCAAGTGCTTCCAAGCGTTCCCAGTAGTTAAGGTGCTTGACAGAACTTATACGTGCAGTAAAGGATCTCTGTACACTCTCTAGATCTGCGATTTCACCTGCTTTGAATGGAGATGTTAATGTACAGCAGTATTCTAGCCTAGAGAGAACAAGTGATTTGAAAAGGATCATCATGGGCTTGGCATCTCTCGTTTTGAAAGTTCTCATTATCCATCCTATCATTTTCTTTGCACGTGCGATCGTGGCACTGTTGTGATCCTTGAAAGTGAGATCCTCAGACATTACTACTCCCAGGTCCCTTACATTATTTTTCCGCTCTATTGTATGGCCGGAGTCAGTAGTATACTGTTCTAGTTATTATCTCCTCCAGTTTTCCATAACGGGGTAGTTGGAATTTGTCCTCATTGAACATCATATTGTTTACCGTTGCCCACTGGAAAACTTTGTTTATATCTTCTTGGAGGTTAACCGCGTCCTCAGCAGATGACAGCCTCATGCAGATCCTAGTATCATCCGCAAAGGATGATACGGTGCTGTGGTGTATATCTCTGTTTATGTCTGATATGAGGATAAGGAATAAGATGGGGGCGAGTACTGTGCCTTGTGGAACAGAGCTCCATGGGTCAAGGCAGATTCTGTGATCTTGCTCTGCTGAGTGTAAACAGAGAAGAAACAAAAAAAAAAACGAATTTGAACACATTATAGACCAGTTTCCATCAGTGAAAGCAAGATGGGTGTCAGCTGTTTGGACTGAGGCGCAATCTCAGTGTTTGTCATAGGCGCTATTTTCATTTTCCGTAGATACGCCCCTGTAAAGAATTATTATAACCATGGGGGAACGCTAAAACCTCAGGGGTCATACAGCGCCTGGGAAAGGGGAGGATATCAGGGTTCATCCAGGGAGAGGGAAGGAAGGTCCAATTCCTTGGATGAAGAGCCCCCTCACCAGCATCAAGGAATCTGACTTAAGAAATCGTAATGACACGATTGCAAATAAACCATACCCCCGGCCGGGATTGAACCTGCGGTCATAGAGTCTCAAAACTCCAGCCCGTCGCGTTAGCCACTAGACCAGCTAGCCACAATAAGATTCATCCAACTAGGTATATTTCTACACCATAGGAAAGTTAGCACAGGCACCTCTGTGACCACAAATGCAAGTTTTTACAGACGAATCTCCAGCTAGCGTGGCCGTGACGAACTCTAGCTCAAGTCATGGAAAATTTTCTAGGGTGCTTACCTGTATGTACCTCAACATTATATACATACCAGTAATCTCATTGGGAGACAATCATATTGTTTACCGTAGTCACCCCGTGTAGACATGTGAGAAAACTTAACCACCCCTGGTCGCACCAAGTGGTCCCCTCGACCTCACAATCTTATCCATATCTATCCGAGACCAGTATGGATTGGGTAGCACCCACAAGTACGGTGCTACTAATTAATTGTGGACTGTATAGATTATATTAGTTTAGCTGAATGAAGGGGAGGGGGGTAAGATACACCTGGATACATCCATCAAGGAAAACATTTGTACATAATCCCACCACTTACCAGATGTTCTCTGGTGATCACTTGAGGTAGCTGGATCACTCATAACCTATCTAATTATAACATACCACCACTGGCCAGTCTACGGTTGCTATAACTAGAAGGGTTACTTAACTGTGGGTGATTGATATTCCTCATTTCTTGATTCACCATCTCATTTTCGATGTCCTGCTACACCGACACGATTCTCATTCCAGCAGGACGAGGTATCCGCTGGTTTGTCCTGCTTTAGACGTCGTGACTCAAGGAGTTTCCCTTTCCTCGTCTCGTTAACAACGAGGTCTAGCGAGTTCACTCGGAGCAAACGACTTATTTCGCTTCACATATTCTCTTAACTTAGCGTTATTATCATTAATTACATTACAATTCACAAGACGATTTAACGTCTCATAACTATTATACAAACTAGAGGTCACTCCATTAAGATCTGAGACCGATGAGTGATGATTAATCCAAGGGTAATTTTCCCCAGGACACAGTCCATTGTGACGCGTCAGTCACCCGGTCCTTTTCTTATCACACTTTTACCACTCTATTACTGTGGTCCCGTAAATCCCGTTCCCTCACTCTCCACCAGGAACAGTTACGACACTTCTTATTATGAAATGAGGCCTATATTAATCTTTAGGCCACCGTGAACGTCAATTTCGTGGTTCCATATTTTCTCAGCTTCCTCACCACCATTCAAAACAATACGCGCTGTCCCCCCCGCACATCCGCGCATGCGCAAAGGGAACTCTTGGTTCTACTCTTATTTTCAAATACATTTTTGACCCATATAGACACATTAAACACCTATTAGGCACTATAGTTTCGGAAAATCAAAAAATTTTCCACACTGCGGCCGGGCGGAGGTCGTTGCTAGACGACTTACATAATGTGGAGTACAATTTTCCCATCTTCACTGGCCACCCATATTTATTGAACCCTCAAATGGACTAATTAGTGTTCCATTCTCTCAGGGGCATAAGCCTATGCTCCCTGGATTAATTTATTGGGCATACTGGAATTTTGAGACTTTAACAATAACAAGTCTCTCAGTATCCCAAGTCAGCCCCAGCACATTACTGCATATAGGCACCAACTCCATGGCCATCCATATTTATTGATCCCTCAAAATGGACTAATTGGTGTTCCATTCTCTCAGGGGCATAAGCCTATGCTCCCTGGATTAATTTATTGGGCATACTGGAATTTTGAGACTTTAACAATAACAAGTCTCTCAGTATCCCAAGTCAGCCCCAGCACATTTCTTCATTATTTCATTAACCCCTTCACATATCCTCATTAGTTCCTCTTCAGTTGACGTCACACCCGGAAATTGTCCACATAAGATTATTTACCCAATTACTTCGCTCAGTGGACCGCCTGTGCACTTAAGGTGTGCATTTATCGTCGCCTGAAGTAAGAACAATTTATTATTTAACTGCTTATTAATTATATCATTATAAGCGGTCAACAATTTTGGTGTCTTGCTCAGTTCGCAGAGCTGGGCCCTTTAACTGTCCATACGCCATCCTATAATTAGTAGGTAATTCTGGACGGTCAAGCTTCCACGGAAGTCGCACCCAGTAATGTCCAGATTCACATTTAACATCCTTCAGGTATTGTTCCTGAGTAAAGGAATCATTTGGACTTTCCTCATTTACATTAATCCCTATGCTGTCCAGCTCCCACAAATTAGACTGGTTCAACATCATTCTCTATAGAAGAATACTTGTACTGGGTTGACCTTTCATGAGTAAGACACCGTGACCGTATTCACTACTTCCTCTAGTCATTATTACTAGGCGGTAGTCTGCCATATATTACATGGCCCGTACCAGTGTTCAGGAGAGTGACACCGTATGGTTTTGGATTTATGCCCTTTATCCTGAATTTTTACATCCAACACCGGCAAGGCTACCTCAGCTAGGCCATCATTATTGCCATTAGCTGCAACCTTTACATCAGTCACTGTAGTGTCAGGGTTATTAACATTATCATTATTGTCACCATTATTATAAGAATCACATACAACCCTGCACATAACTGTATGGTGCTTTCTCTTGTTGCATTGATAGCAACTGTTCAATTTGGTATGACAATCCTTTACATTATGATTGTCTAGACATCTGATAAATCTGTCAAGTTCTTTCATTCTTTCCACTTTAATATCCCATGAATTACAGGCATTACAATTTTTCGTGAAATGAGTACCCTGGCAGAAGAGGCAGTCTCTCTTTTCCTTGCCTGACCTCTTATTAACTGGGTTACACTTACTGAGGTACTTATTCCTCTTACCTTGATGTGAGGAACCACTATTACTGATTCCTGACTTGATATGTGCCTATTTAACTCTTAACTATGATTATTACCACTGGGATTATTTTTCCCTTTTGAGGCTTGACAGATACTTCAGAGTCATTATGTGTTATATCCTTAGAACTGTTTGGCTGACTGGTCTGCAATTGAACAATTAATTCCTGCCGACCTAGTCTGATTTCCTCCAGACCGTACTATGGAGGTTTTGGCAAACCCACCCTTTGCATTAATAGGTTGATCAACTGCCTGGCTTACACCCTTTAATTTATTCAAAGCCTTACTTTTACAAGACAGTTTTTCTTCCAATTCGTAATGTTGATTAATTAAAACATTCATTTCCATTCCATCTGCACAATTCTCTAGCAGATCTCTTTCACAGTCTTTAAACCACAATTTGTACCAATCAAATCTACTCTCTAAAGCATCTAAATATAACTTTAATTCATTAGGGTTCACGGTTCTTTGATTCACTAAATCAAATGCCTTCGTCACATGGCTTTTAATAGCCTGTAATGATGCTTTCATTACTCTAAAATTCACGGACTTGTCAGCCACATTAACTCCATTAGATCCAGTCATGGTTAGAGAATTATTAATCACTGATTATACAACTTAAGTAGGCGCCTTATAAGAGTAATTCTTGCACTTTACTCTTGTATAAATCCTAGCCACACATGTGCTAGCAATTAATTGGGCTAATTGTCATCCATCACACGATCGATTAAACTTGTGCACCCTACACCCACTTCCTTCAATCAGTCACTTAATTATTAAGTAATTAATTCAATTATTTTTTTTTTCACTGATTGCATCCGGTTCGAAGGACCAACGGGCAGATATGGAAAATTTTCTAGGGTGCTTACCTGTATGTACCTCAACATTATATACATACCAGTAATCTCATTGGGAGACAATCATATTGTTTACCGTAGTCACCCCGTGTAGACATGTGAGAAAACTTAACCACCCCTGGTCGCACCAAGTGGTCCCCTCGACCTCACAATCTTATCCATATCTATCCGAGACCAGTATGGATTGGGTAGCACCCACAAGTATGGTGCTACTAATTAATTGTGGACTGTATAGATTATATTAGTTTAGCTGAATGAAGGGGAGGGGGGTAGGATACACCTGGATACATCCATCAAGGAAAACATTTGTACATAATCCCACCACTTACCAGATGTTCTCTGGTGATCACTTGAGGTAGCTGGATCACTCATAACCTATCTAATTATAACATACCACCACTGGCCAGTCTACGGTTGCTATAACTAGAAGGGTTACTTAACTGTGGGTGATTGATATTCCTCATTTCTTGATTCACCATCTCATTTTCGATGTCCTGCTACACCGACACGATTCTCATTCCAGCAGGACGAGGTATCCGCTGGTTTGTCCTGCTTTAGACGTCGTGACTCAAGGAGTTTCCCTTTCCTCGTCTCGTTAACAACGAGGTCTAGCGAGTTCACTCGGAGCAAACGACTTATTTCGCTTCACATATTCTCTTAACTTAGCGTTATTATCATTAATTACATTACAATTCACAAGACGATTTAACGTCTCATAACTATTATACAAACTAGAGGTCACTCCATTAAGATCTGAGACCGATGAGTGATGATTAATCCAAGGGTAATTTTCCCCAGGACACAGTCCATTGTGACGCGTCAGTCACCCGGTCCTTTTCTTATCACACTTTTACCACTCTATTACTGTGGTCCCGTAAATCCCGTTCCCTCACTCTCCACCAGGAACAGTTACGACACTTCTTATTATGAAATGAGGCCTATATTAATCTTTAGGCCACCGTGAACGTCAATTTCGTGGTTCCATATTTTCTCAGCTTCCTCACCACCATTCAAAACAATACGCGCTGTCCCCCCCGCACATCCGCGCATGCGCAAAGGGAACTCTTGGTTCTACTCTTATTTTCAAATACATTTTTGACCCATATAGACACATTAAACACCTATTAGGCACTATAGTTTCGGAAAATCAAAAAATTTTCCACAAGTCCCTTCACTGCCGTCAACATGACTTAAGAAATCGTAATGACACGATTGCAAATAAACCATACCCCCTAGTTGGATGAATCTTATTGTGGCTAGCTGGTCTAGTGGCTAACGCGACGGGCTGGAGTTTTGAGACTCTATGACCGCGGGTTCAATCCCGGCCGGGGGTATGGTTTATCAAGGAATCTCCCTGGAAAGAAAAAAGTCATTAAGGAATTTCCACTTCCTCGTATCATTGAGAGTACTTACCTTATATTTCCCAGGCGTTATATGCCCATACAGGTTAAGCTCTTCCCTGTGAGTGAATCATGAGAGTAGGGTGTGGGCTACCCGCATCACCGGGCCAGTGTTAATGAGATGTTATTAAGGTAAGTCACACTCCACTACCACCATCCACTACCACCATCCACTACCATCATCCACTACCACCATCCACTACCATCATCCACTACCATCATCCACTACCATCATCCACTACCATCATCCACTACCACCATCCACTACCATCATCCTCTACCATCATCCACTACCACCATCCACTACCATCATCCACAACCATTATCCACTACCATCATCCACTACCACCATCCACTACCATCATCCTCTACCATCATCCACTACCACCATCCACTACCATCATCCACTACCACTATCCACTACCATCATCCACTACCATCATCCACTACCATCATCCACTACCACCATCCACTACCATCATCCTCTACCATCATCCACTACCACCATCCACTACCATCATCCACAGCCATTATCCACTACCATCATCCACTACCATCATCCATTACCACCATCCACTACCATCATCCACTACCATCATCCACTACCACCATCCACTACCATCATCCTCTACCACCATCCACTACCATCATCCACAACCATTATCCACTACCATCATCCACTACCACCATCCACTACCATCATCCACTACCACCATCCACTACCATCATCCACTTCCACCATCCACTACCATCATCCACTACCATCATCCACTACCACTATCCACTACCACCATCCACTACCATCATCCACTACCCACCATCCACTACCATCATCCACTACTACCATCCACTACCATCATCCACTACCACCATCCACTACCATCATCCACTACCATCATCCACTACCATCATCCACTACCACTATCCACTACCACCATCCACTACCATCATCCACTACCCACCATCCACTACTACCATCCACTACCATCATCCACTACCACCATCCACTACCATCATCCACTACCATCATCTTCTACCTGCAGACATGGTTGTCGTTAACTACTCTGCAGACATGTTGTTAACTGCTCTGCGAACATGGGTGTTGTTAATTTTTCTACTGACATGTTGTTAACTACTCTACGTACAAACTATGTATCTGTTTATCCCCTTCACAGAGTGCTTATTACGTTATCGTGCTGAGCAAGAGGTGTGATAATTATCAAACCTCCTACTCAGCACGATTACACCTCTTCAATAATTTAAATTTTCTTTCTTATTTTACTTAGTGTGAATTCCATGGTGGTGCCGCATACTCAAGGAATCCTTCAACATGTGTAAATTGTCATAAATTATTATGTATTTCGGACTAGGTTCCTTAATGAATCTCTTATATTGTTGAGGCGTAGGTCAGCTGGCAATATTGTGTTGCATGTGAGGCTGCCTTGCTGGGTCAGGTGCTTTCTTGACTCCCAGGAGGGTATTTATTTTTGGCTTCCTTGTAGTGGTGCTGGTGTAGCTGTATACTGATGCTGCTGTATCTGTATAATCTGTATACTGGTGATGCTGTAGCTGAATACTTGTACTGCAGTAGCTGTATAATGATCTTAGTGTGTTTTAAACAAGGTATATAATAACGACAACGAATCATGTGCGCAACATTAGCTGTCTTTACCAAGCAAACGTTTCGCTGACATAGTATTTATCAACGCAATATAGAAACAAAAGTAGGTTAAGTTAGGTAAGAGTCTTCAGGAAACAAGGCAAGTGATTTCTGACGGGTCATATGACCCCCTCCCCACTCTGATTTCTCCCCATTTACGCAAACTCTGCTGCCTATTTGTCAACCATGCTCTGCCCAGGAAAATATTTCTCCTCTTACTCCGTGTGCCCTAAGTTTCCTCAATAGCCTCTGATGTGGAACTCTATCGAAAGCCTTACTGAAGTTTTCTGTTGTCTGACCGAGAACTTCAGTAAGCTGTACTTACCTATTTGTGGTTGCATGGTTGAAGGCTCAGCTAGCCTGCCTTGCCCATTCTTAAAGCTATGTCTGGATCCTGCCTCTACCACTTCGCTGTCTAGGTCGTTCCACTTCCTGACAACTCTGAAGCTAAAGAAGAATTTCCCAACATTCTTGTAAGTCATCTATGCAGCTGTGTTTTCACCTACCTGAGATTCGTCTCTCAAGCAGACTCGCGGTCTCCACCCTCTTATGTCCTCTCAGTATTTTGTAGGTCGTACTCATATCACCCCTGGTCTTTTAGCCTTCTAGTGTCGTCAGGTTATACTAGCTTCACTGTAAAGCTTTGCACTTTTTTTTTTAGCTTTCTTGAAGTGCTTTATCAAATGCTAACCTGAAATTTGCCAGCCTGACCTTTCCTGCAGCTGTTATTCGGTTGCTGTGTGCCTCATGTGAGATGTTCGGAACTATGCCCACCCCGAGGTCCTCTTCCAGAGAGGTTAGCAGCCTTTGGTCCCCAAGGTTGTATACTTCCCTCGCTCTTCTTTGTTCTACTCGTACTGGTGTGTAAACTATTTTTATAGCAATAGGTGTTATTGTACGGGTATACTGGTGATGGTGTTGGTGCTGAGGCAGTTCATGAGAGGTCATTGCTTATGCACGAGAACACAGATGGGAAAACGTTCACCTGACTAGTGAAGTGCGGGTAGTGGGTGGGGGTTTGGGTGGGGGATGTTCGTGCGGGACTGGTTTGTTGAGGGGAGGGGTGGTTCCTCCTCGGCTGGGGAAGGTGTTGTGGGGAGGAGGATTCTGGTGAGGAAGCATAGGAGGAGGAGGGAGTAGGGGGCAATGTTCCAGCACTCTATATATAAAGAGAACACCAACGCTAGCCCGTTCATTAGAAGACAAGAGGAGTGTTGCTGCTGTCACGACTTTGCTGCTGCTGTTGCTATTACCTGGAGTTTACCTGGAGAGAGTTCCGGGGGTCAACGCCCCCGCGGCCCGGTCTGAGACCAGGCCTCCTGGTGGATCAGAGCCTGATCAACCAGGCTGTTGCTGCTGGCTGCACGCAAACCAACATACGAGCTACAGCCCGGCTGATCCGGAACTGACTTTAGGTGCTTGTCCAGTGCCAGCTTGAAGACTGCCAGGGGTCTGTTGGTAATCCCCCTTATGTGTGCTGGGAGGCAGTTGAACAGTCTCGGGCCCCTGACACTTATTGTATGGTCTCTTAACGTGCTAGTGACACCCCTGCTTTTCATTGGGGGGATGGTGCATCGTCTGCCAAGTCTTTTGCTTTCGTAATGAGTGATTTTCGTGTGCAAGTTCGGTACTAGTCCCTCTAGGATTTTCCAGGTGTATATAATCATGTATCTCTCCCTCCTGCGTTCCAGGGAATACAGGTTTAGGAACCTCAAGCGCTCCCAATAATTGAGGTGTTTTATCTCCGTTATGCGCGCCGTGAAAGTTCTCTGTACATTTTCTAGGTCGGCAATTTCACCTGCCTTGAAAGGTGCTGTCAGTGTGCAGCAATATTCCAGCCTAGATAGAACAAGTGACCTGAAGAGTGTCATCATGGGCTTGGCCTCCCTAGTTTTGAAGGTTCTCATTATCCATCCTGTCATTTTTCTAGCAGATGCGATTGATACAATGTTATGGTCCTTGAAGGTGAGATCCTCCGACATGATCACTCCCAGGTCTTTGACGTTGGTGTTTCGCTCTATTTTGTGGCCAGAATTTGTTTTGTACTCTGATGACGATTTAATTTCCTCATGTTTACCATATCTGAGTAATTGAAATTTCTCATCGTTGAACTTCATATTGTTTTCTGCAGCCCACTGAAAGATTTGGTTGATGTCTGCCTGGAGCTTTGCAGTGTCTGCAATGGAAGACACTGTCATGCAGATTCGGGTGTCATCTGCAAAGGAAGACACGGTGCTGTGGCTGACATCCTTGTCTATGTCGGATATAAGGATGAGGAACAAGATGGGAGCGAGTACTGTGCCTTGTGGAACAGAGCTTTTCACCGTAGCTGCCTCGGACTTTACTCTGTTGACGACTACTCTCTGTGTTCTGTTAGTGAGGAAATTATAGATCCATCGACCGACTTTTCCTGTTATTCCTTTAGCACGCATTTTGTGCGCTATTACGCCATGGTCACACTTGTCGAAGGCTTTTGCAAAGTCTGTATATATTACATCTGCATTCTTTTTGTCTTCTAGTGCATTTAGGACCTTGTCGTAGTGGTCCAATAGTTGAGACAGACAGGAGCGACCTGTTCTAAACCCATGTTGCCCTGGGTTGTGTAACTGATGGGTTTCTAGATGCGTGGTGATCTTACTTCTTAGGACCCTTTCAAAGATTTTTATGATATGGGATGTTAGTGCTATTGGTCTGTAGTTCTTTGCTGTTGCTTTACTGCCCCCTTTGTGGAGTGGGGCTATGTCTGTTGTTTTTAGTAACTGTGGGACGACCCCCGTGTCCATGCTCCCTCTCCATAGGATGGAAAAGGCTCGTGATAGGGGCTTCTTGCAGTTCTTGATGAACACAGAGTTCCATGAGTCTGGCCCTGGGGCAGAGTGCATGGGCATGTCATTTATCGCCTGTTCGAAGTCATTTGGCGTCAGGATAACATCGGATAGGCTTGTGTTAATCAAATTTTGTGGCTCTCTCATAAAAAATTCATTTTGATCTTCGACTCTCAGTCTGGTTAGCGGCTTGCTAAAAACTGAGTCATATTGGGACTTGAGTAGCTCACTCATTTCCTTGCTGTCATCTGTGTAGGACCCATCTTGTTTAAGTAGGGGCCCAATACTGGACGTTGTTCTCGATTTTGATTTGGCATAGGAGAAGAAATACTTTGGGTTTCTTTCGATTTCATTTATGGCTTTTAGTTCTTCCCGCGATTCCTGACTCCTAAAGGATTCTTTTAGCTTAAGTTCGATGCTTGCTATTTCTCTGACCAGTGTCTCCCTGCGCATTTCAGATATATTGACCTCTTTTAGCCGCTCTCTTATTCTTTTCCGTCGCCTGTAAAGGGAGCGCCTGTCTCTTTCTATTTTACATCTACTCCTCCTTTTTCTTAGAGGAATAAGCCTTGTGCATACATCGAGTGCCACCGAGTTAATCTGTTCTAGGCATAAGTTTGGGTCTGTGTTGCTTAGTATATCTTCCCAGCTTATATCGGTTAGGACTTGGTTTACTTGGTCCCACTTTATGTTTTTGTTATTGAAGTTGAATTTGGTGAATGCTCCCTCGTGACTAGTCTCATTTTGTCGGTCTGGGGCTCCACGCATACATGTCTGAACCTCAATTATGTTGTGATCTGAGTATATTGTTTTTGATATTGTGACATTTCTTATCATATCATCATTGTTAGTGAATATGAGGTCTAGTGTATTCTCCAGTCTAGTAGGCTCTATTATTTGCTGGTTTAAATTGAATTTTGTGCAGAGATTTAAAAGCTCGTGTGAGTGTGAGTTTTCATCAGAGCTGCCTCCTGGTGTTATTACTGCAACAATATTATTTGCTATATTCCTCCATTTTAGGTGCCTTAAGTTGAAATCCCCCAGGAGCAAGATGTTGGGTGCAGGAGCTGGAAGATTTTCCAGACAGTGGTCAATTTTTAACAGCTGTTCCTGGAATTGCTGGGAAGTTGCATCCGGAGGCTTGTAGACTACCACAATTACTAGGTTTTGGTTCTCGACCTTTACTGCTAAAACTTCCACTACGTCATTTGAGGCATTAAGTAGTTCTGTGCAAACAAGTGACTCTGCAATGTACAGGCCAACCCCCCCCCTTTTGCCTGTTCACTCTGTCACATCTGTATAGGTTGTAACCTGGGATCCATATTTCATTGTCCAAGTGATCCTTTATGTGGGTCTCAGTGAAAGCCGCGAACATTACCTTTGCCTCTGCAAGCAGTCCACGGATGAAAGGTATTTTGTTGTTTGTTGCTGGCTTTAGACCCTGTATATTTGCAAAGAAGAATGTTATTGGACTGGTGGTATTGTTGGTACTGGGGGGGGATTTTTTTTCCGGCATTAGTATCTGTATCTGTTGGTTTGGAGTGGAGGCCATCGACTGTGGTTCCACTCCAGGAATGACTGGATTTGGTGTACGATTTCTGCCATTTCCTGCCAGTTTTTTTTCCTTCCTGGCACTAAAAAACCTCTCCCTCTTGAGTGGCTGTGGCTACCCAGGTTTTCCCATGGCCTGGATGTTTTGTATCTTTTTGTCCCCTTTAGATGGTATGCCTGGCAATTTAAGTTATAGCACAGTCTTTCCTGTACTGAAGAGGTACACATTTCAGGGTGAAAAAGCTTACAGGAAGGGAGTTTGCATTTTCCTGTTGTCATATGGACATGACATTTTCTAGGGTGGTCATAGTTGCATGTCCCATCTGTTTTTCCAGATTTCCCATGCCAGCAGATACCAAGTGCATAGTATGTGCACAGGCTTGGTTTCCGTTTGCCTTGGGTTTCTGTGACTGTATTCCCTGTTGGTGCATGTTTCCCTGTCTTATTCCTATCCTCCCTAGCACCAACAATGGAGCTCCCACCAGTTGTTTTTGGTAATTTATCCTCACTATTGCTATTGGAGTCCTCTTGTTTGCTATTTCCTGCGGTATTTCTAGTTTGCAATATTGGTTTTATCTTATCTTTGACTACACTTGTTTCCCTACTATGGCTCCTGTCCTCTATGAGGTCATTTATATGTATTCCTTCCTGCGTATAATTCCCGACTACCTGGACAAAATCTCCAGCTTCACCATTACTGTCTCCCAGGACAGTATCTCCAGCTTCACCATTTCTGTCTCCCAGGACAGCACCTCCAGCTTCACCATTACTGTCTCCCAGGACAGCACTATCAGCCCCACATTTACTGACTACCAGGACATCACCTCCAGCCTTACAGTTTGTGACTACATGGCCAGTATCAAGGGCATTACCATTCAGCCCAGACTTTTTATGTTCCCATCTGTTGTAGAAAGCTTCCAGGTTTTCTATGAAAGCAGCTTTGATGTTGTCCTCTTTTAATACCCTTGTGATTTTAGTCCACAGATTTTCCTCATTTGGGCATACCCAAAAACACTTCTCTGTTTTAATACTGCTTGTAGCTAGTTCTGGGATATCTGCACAAGGAGCGTGACACCAATTTCCACAAAAATGACAATTTATCCATGTGGAAGCCCGTTTGTTTGACTGACCACAGACTACACACAGCTTCATAATGATGTGAATGGTTGATTTACTGCAATTCTACTAGCAACCTCTTGAATATTATATTAATAACCTTAAATGAAGCTCTAGCTATTTGTATTTCTGTTTCTAACTCTTTTTGTATATTGGACAGCTTACCGTCACGTTCCTGATTTTTAATGTTTGTGTTTATAAGGGCGCCTACAAACCCATCCGTTTACAGTCTGCTTTATTGTCCAACGAAACTGTTTGAAACCAGTCCCGGGTTCGGACCAGTCAAGGGTTCGGACCAGTCAAGGGTTCGGACCAGTCGATCTGCTCTGATCAGTGGGTCACTTATTTAAAACATACTGGTCGGTGATTTGAGCTAACACATGAAGGATCTACTGGAAATTATCTACCCGAGTAATATGTGATTTGACTGATACAAAAGTATAACTTGCGTGTTGAAGAGCCGGTGATATCTGGCAGCTCCTACAATGACGTACAATCGACCTCTTTGTTTATCAATCGCTGTATCTGGCTTTTCTATTTTTGTTTTTTCCGTCTCCACCACAATAAATGCTATATTATCACTATAGTTGACTGGTGCAAATTTTGGAGGAAGGACGCTTTTTCTGTAGTAATAATTGCTTCTCGTTGTGTATATTGCGACCGCTGGTAACTACAGGTTATATGAAATTCACAATAACGTCTGGTATTTCAAGAAAAAGAAACTAATGAAAGTCACTCCACTCCACTAAGTACCATTATAATACTGGTTAGTTGCTACTACAACACTGTATTCTGCTATTCACTGGTATCACTAGATTATATGCGAGTACACTAGCAAGCCAGGAAGATTATTAAAAACAGCTGACCTGTGGTAAGTTTCTGGCGACTTCTGGCACCTGCCTCTATAGGCTTATCACTTCATTTACAAATTCACCTGTTTTCAAATGACACTTTAGCCTTTATCATCAATATACTAGGGAGCCACTGTAGTATACACTATACACTATGTATACTCAATGCTTTCAGGGAGACTTTCTTTCCTCTGACACAAAGTTCAATTATTATTATTTTTTCACACGGGAAACAGGCCTATGATTCCCCTCTGGCAGTAAACTCTGCTAGGTAATGCACACTAATTCTCCTTTTTTGACTCAGTATATAATGTTTTCCGCCCAAGATTGGTTCCAGGCGCTAGAGGGATGTATCGTATAGGATTGATGACACAAATTAAAGTTCTAGCACGTAAGAGCGACCGTGAAAACACCAGAAAACCGGGAGCACAACGAGGCACGCTGACAGTGCTGACAGTGCTGTGGTTGCTGCTTCAACGTTCTTCAGGTGAATACATATAAGGTTGTTACACGTGTCTGAAATACTGTATCAGTCACCAAAATCAACATCTTCACACTGTAGTCACCATATAGGTATATAAAACCTCTTTATTGCCCGTACGTATACTAAACTCAAATATATACTTATACCTGTCTACATTTGTTATAGTGGGTTATAGATTCACTAATTCTTTCAACTGTAGAAACACTGGGCGTGTTTCTTTACACCTGTTGTCTGTGTTCACCCATCAGTAAAATGGATACCTGGGAGTTAGTGGACTGGTGTGGGTCGCATGCTGGGACACTAACCTAATTTGCCCGAAATGCTTTGCATAACAAGGAGCTTTCCATATAGTAGTATGTCATTGATGTCAGCTAGGACTGTATACCATGTACATGTACTTGTAGTAAATAAAGATATTATTATATATTATTATTTATGTGACAATCTCAGGTATTGTGCAACTCCCTCTTATTATTTTTATTACATTTGAAGCAGAGGGGCAAAAGTTAAATTCGTCTTCTCACTGAATGCTTTCCTGAGTTAATTCATTGAGCTTATCATGAAGGAACTCTTCATTAAAATAGGAACTCCAAAATTTTTTTACAACAGTTTCTCTCCCTTGATTATTTACATCTGTACTTGATTCTTCTATGTGTGTCCTAATATCCGTGTGAGTTTTGTGCATTCAGCAGTGATACAGAATTAATAGTTATCTCGGAGTCAGATTCATTATCGTAAGTCAACTTGAGGGCAAGTATAATAGCAAGGTTCACTTATGTTGGCAGAGTTCAGTTATGTTGGTAGGGATCATTTATGATGGTAGGGTTCAGTTATGATGGCAGGGGGGTTCAGTTATGTTGGCAGGGTTCAATTATGTTGGCAGGGTTCAATTATGTTGGCAGGGTTCAGGTTAGTTGGCAGGGTTTCAATTATGTTGGCAGGGTTCAATTATGCTGACAGGGTTCAATTATGCTGTCAGGGTTTAATTATGTTGGCAGGGTCAATTATGTTGGCAGGGTTCAGTTTTGTTGGCAGAGTTTCAATTATGTTGGCAGGGTTCAATTATGCTGGCAGGGTTTAATTATGTTGGCAGGGTTCAATTATGCTGCAGGGTTCAGTTATGCTGGCAGGGTTCAATTATGTTTGCAGGGTTCAATTATGTTGGCAGGGTTCAATTATGCTGGCAGGGTTTAATTATGTTGGCAGGGTTCAATTATGCTGCAGGGTTCAGTTATGCTGGCAGGGTTCAATTATGTTTGCAGGGTTCAATTATGCTGGCAGGGTTCAATTATGCCGGCAGGGTTCAGTTATGCCGGCAGGGTTCAAATATGTTGGTAGGGTTCAATTATGCTGGCAGAGCTCAATAATGCTGAAGTTTCAGATTATTCATCAACCCCTAAACATTTATTATATGAAAATAATTTAGTAAATATGTAGTACTTTAACTAATAGTCCTACGAATAATAATAATAATAATAATAATAATAATAATAATAATAATAATAATAATAATATAATAATAATAATAATTGAATTATGGATAATATAAGATTTAACACAGCCTTTTTTTTTTACTTAGACTGTTGATATCATGAATGGTCAGAATGCGTCTGGTGAGTGTCAACCAGGACGCTGTTATTTGGTTGGTGATTGGTGAGTTATAGTGGTAAGTCACCAAGCTCTTCCACGGTCACTCTGTTCCCTCGCTTAGTTAGCCTGGTTGCTAAAGTGGCCTGGTGGCTAAAGCTCTCGCTTCACACACGGAGGGCCCGGGTTCGATTCCCGGCGGGTGGAAACATTCGACACGTTTCCTTACACCTGTTGTCCTGTTCACCTAGCAGCAAATAGGTACCTGGGTGTTAGTCGACTGGTGTGGGTCGCATCCTGGGGGACAAGATTAAGGACCCCAATGGAAATAAGTTAGACAGTCCTCGATGACGCACTGACTTTCTTGGGTTATCCTGGGTGGCTAACCCTCCGGGGTTAAAAATCCGAACGAAATCTTATCTTATCTTATCATGGCTAAAACCTTCTTTAATCATATACAGACCCCTTGTGACCCTCAACCATTTATTGATCCCTTCGATAGTACCATCAACCCTTGGCAGTGGATATTTGGAGAACCGTGGGCTACAGTATCTGGAGAACCCTAGGCTACAACATATGGAGAATCCTGGGCTACAATATCTAGAGAATCATGGGCTACAATATCTGGAGAACCCTGGACTACAATATCTGGTGGTGGTGGTGGTGCTGCTGCTGCTGCTGCTGGTGTTGCTGGTGTTGGTGCTGGTGCTGCTGATGCTGCTGGTGGTACTGCTGGTGCTGCTGCTGCTGGTACTGGTGCTGCTGGTGCCGCTGCTGGTAATGGTGCTTGTGCTGGTGGTGTTGGTGGTGGTGCTGCTGCTTGTACTGGTACTGGTGCTGCTGCTGGTGCTGTTGGTGTTGGTGCTGCTGGTGCTGCTGGTACTGCTGCTGCTGGTCCTAGTGCTGCGGGTGCTGGTGCTGTTGGTGCTGCTGCTGGTTCTGGTGCTGCTGGTGCAACTGCTGGTACTGGTGCTGCTGGTGCGGCTGCTGGTGCTGCTGCTGGTGCTGCTGGTGCTGCTGCTGGTACTGGTGCTGACGCTGGTACTACTGGTGCTGCTGCTGGTACTGGTGCTAGTACTGGTACTGCTGGTACTGCTGGTGCTAGTGCTGTTGGTGCTGCTGCTGGTACTGGTGCTGCTGCTGGTACTGCTGGTGCTGGTACTGGTGCTGTTGCTGGTACTGCTGGTGCTGGTACTGGTGCTGCTGCTGGTACTGGTGCTGCTGCTGGTGCTGCTGCTGGTACTGGTGTTGGTGCTGGTGCTGCTGCTGGTACTACTGGTACTGGTGCTACTGGTACTGCTGCTGGTGCTGGTACTGGTGCTGCTGCTGGTACTGGTGCTGCTGCTGGTGCTGCTGCTGGTACTGGTGTTGGTGCTGGTGCTGCTGCTGGTACTACTGGTACTGGTGCTACTGGTACTGCTGCTGGTGCTGGTACTGGTGCTGCTGGTACTGGTGCTGGTACTAACACATTGTTGAGCACTCTCAAGCTTCTATGTATTAACTTCTCTTTCTTTCCTTGACCTTTGTGGGTTTAGCGCTTAGTTGTAACTGTAATAATGATCTTCCTCTCTTTATGCGCAAGCTACCAATGTATCCTACAATAATACATTATTATTATTATCATTATTATAATTATTAATATAATTATTATTAATATTATAATTATAATATGAGAGGAAATCATGTTTGATGGAAGGAAAGGGGGAGTAGTTATGATGCCTTGGAACAAAAGCCCTTCAACAGCATGAAGGCACTCCCCCCTGAATCCCTGCAGAGAAAAGACTTCCAAGCAATCTTTAATGCCTCCCATTCCTCCTTCCATAAGTATAATAATGACTGTAACAACTCTACTGCTGTAACTTGCGGTAGGTAAACAAGCACTGTTTTTAACTACCTGCTAGTCTTGCTGAGGGAGTTATTATTATTATTATAATCAAGGGGAAGCGCTAAACCCGGAGGATTATACAGCGCCTGGGGGGGATGTGGAAGGCATTCAGGCTTAATTCGGGGAACTGGAGCACAGATCCAATTCCCTAAATCAAGAGCCCCTCACCAACATCAAGGAACCTTTCTTGAGGGGTGCTGAGGGAGTAAAGACACTGCAGGTGTTTAATAGGAGGGAAAGTATTAAGGGAGATCTTCGTGTGTCTTCTTACAGGTTCTCCACGATGGTTGTGACGACAACATCAACGATGGTGGTGGTGGTGATAGTAGGAATGATGGTGGTAGCTGGACAGGTGCTGGCGCAGGAAGGTCAGTCTCACTTTCATATAGGATATACTACATACACTTGCTCATGCTAAGGTGTGTCCAGTTACACATACTCGTCCAGTGTATCGTTTCCTTAGCTGTTATGTATATGTGCTGCATACGCACACATGTAAATTATGGATCTCTCTCAGATGCACACAAATGCATTATGCACATGTGAAGCACATGCACACAGATCTACCAACACACACACACACACACACACACACACACACACACACACACACACACACCAGGCCCATATTGGAGTATATAACACCAGTTTGGAACCCACACCTGCCCAAGCACGTCAGGAAATTAGAGAAAGTACAAAGGTTTGCGGCAAGACTAGTCCCGGAGCTAAGGAGTATGTCCTACGAGTAAGGTTGAGGGAACTCAACCTGACAACACTGGAAGGCAAGAGGGATAGGGAAAGACATGATAACAACATACAAAATACTGAGAGGAATTGACAGGGTGGACAAGGACAGAATGTTTCAGAGATGTGACACACCAATATGGGGTCACAACCGGAAGTTGAAAACTCAGATGAGTCACAGGGATGTTAGGAAGTATTTCTTCAGCCATAGAGTTGTCAGGAAGTAGAATAGTCTGGAGAGTGATGCAGTGGAGGTAGGAACAATGCATAGCTTTAAGAAGAGGCATGTATGCTCCTACTACACTACAGTACAATTCCTTGTACCATCTTCCACTAACTAGTATCAACTACCTCAAATAATATTTCTTTAGTGATATCAGTTGCTCAAACTTTGTTATAAGGCAAATCCTACTCTCAGATTAATTTCATATCATAGTGTCAATCTATTTAAAGGTTGTTTTTACCACTACTTAATTTAGTCCCTTTTTACATTTCTCCTGAAATAATTCTCTATATACCAATACATTGTACTGCCCTTTACTCAGTAACTGCTATACTCCTAGTTCTAACTACAATTAAAGAGCAACTTTCAGGAGATTTAATATTTTTTTCCCTCTTGTCAATATAGTCATATTTATTAAAATACTCCAGGTGCTATTGACTACCTCAGGTGCTACTGATTTTGTTTTAATACATTCTTGTTTTTAATACATTCTTTTATTATTATATTCACTAGCTCCTTTATTCTAGATGTAAATATCTACCGTAGTCCATAAACTCACATTTGTTAAAATAATTAAGGTGCTGTTAGATGCTTAATTGTAAAACTGAATTATCTGTACTGTAATAAACCCTTTTTCTTTTAAATTTTTACAAGTTTTAGAATAATTACAGAGTCTTATTCATAAGTCTAGTTGTAGATTCAATATAACTCTTATATTATTTTACTCAGAAAATCTAGTTTGTAAAATTACTCTCATCCTATGATTACAGACATAGATCCTGATGTAAACTTTTTACTAAATGAAATACACGAATCAAACAGTAACTGTAATTACTATACAGCAGACCAAGCAAAGACATTACTCAGTGCAAACAATAACATAACCATCTTTAACTACAATATCAGATCCTTGAACAAACACTATGATGACCTCACAGCATTACTAAATTCCCTTCATTCCAAAATATCAATCATCACACTCACAAAAACCTGGCTTAAGCCTGATATTACAGATGTCTATACCATTCCTGGCTACATGGCCATACACAACTGTAGAACAGACCAGCAAGGGGGAGGAACAGCTATATACTACTCAAATCAACTCGAATGCATCGATAAATCTTGCACAAGGGATGAACATGGAGAATATATCATAGCCAAATTTAAATCAAAAGACCTGCAAAAAACCCTCACAGTTATAAACATCTACAGAGTACCACAGTCAAACATCTACCACTTCAGTGAAAAACTAGGAAACATGATTACTGATGCGCACATGAATGAAGACCACCTACTACTAACAGGAGATTTCAACATAAACATGCTACACGACCAGGACCCACAAGTACCCGAATTCACAAACACAATGAGTAACTGCCTGTTGCTACCAACAATATCTAAACCTACAAGAATCATCGAGACAAGTATCTCCTTAATAGACCACATCTGGACAAACATCATATCCCCTTTAAAATCAGGCATAATCACAGACAACACTACAGACCACTACCCAACCTTTCTCATAACTAATCTGGGCAAACTGCCACAAGACATCACTAAAGTAACCTTCAGACTACATAACGAGACAGCAGTTAACAACTTTATAGCAGCTATGAATAACATCGATTGGCAAAATGAGCTCGAAACATATACAGATATGAATGAATGTTTAAATAATTTTCTAAAAAAAAAGCCCAAAGCCTCTATAACAAACATTGCCCTAAAAAACTAAACAGATCACAGCAAAGAGACTGAATAATCCCTGGCTAACACCAAGCATCCTCGGATCCATTAACACAAAGCACAAATATGAAAAACAGTATAGAATGGGTCAAATAACTAGAGAACAGTCTAAATGTTACTCGTCAGCACTTACCAGCCTGATAAGAAGATCTAAAAAGTTGTATTATGAAAACAGACTACATAACATCAAAGGTGATATGGAAAAAAAAACTGAAAAAATCTATCTGAAATTCTTGGAAATAAAAAGTTATCCAAAAACAAAATAATCAAACTTACAAAATCAGATGAACCCCTACTCACACCTACTGAAACAGCAGACTCAATGTTTTCTTCTCCACCATAGTTAAAAATCTAGCGAACAAAATACCAAGCGTAAACACCCGTCCATCAGACTACCTCATAGGTACCTACCCAAATACACTATTCCTAGCTCCAACCAACCCCATAGAAGTTACACTCATCATAAACACCCTTAAAAACAAGGCAGGAGACATAAACAGCTTGCCTGCTTTTATGTACAAAAAAGCTTCTCAAGTATTGTCACCAATTATTGCGACGTTCTTTAACAAATCCATTGAATCAGATACCTTCCCACAAAATTTGATTAACACAAGCCTATCCGATGTTATCCTGATGCCAAATGACTTCGAACAGGCGATAAATGACATGCCCATGCACTCTGCCCCAGGGCCAGACTCATGGAACTCTGTGTTCATCAAGAACTGCAAGAAGCCCCTATCACGAGCCTTTTCCATCCTATGGAGAGGGAGCATGGACACGGGGGTCGTCCCTCAGTTACTAAAAACAACAGACATAGCCCCACTCCACAAAGGGGGCAGTAAAGCAATAGCAAAGAACTACAGACCAATAGCACTAACATCCCATATCATAAAAATCTTTGAAAGGGTCCTAAGAAGCAAGATCACCACCCATCTAGAAACCCATCAGTTACACAACCCAGGGCAACATGGGTTTAGAACAGGTCGCTCCTGTCTGTCTCAACTATTGGATCACTACGACAAGGTCCTAAATGCATTA
>NW_027197867.1:0-12500 GCF_038502225.1 Cherax quadricarinatus
TGTGGAGAATATTTTTATTAGGTGAATGGTTCAGAGAACCGACAAGTTGATAAATTAGACACATGTGCAACACTAGGGTATCTTTAATGAGGAAACGTTTCGCCACACAGTGGCTTCATCAGTCCATACAAAGGAGAATCGTGAAGAACAGGAGGAGTTTGAGGTAATCAGTCCCTCAGCCTTGAGTCGTTGTGGTCACTCCATCAATCTTGTAAAGAATACAGCATATGTGCAAAGAAGTGGCTTATATACTGTAGGCAGGATAGGTGCAGCAGTTGTAGGTGGTATCACATTTATCCAATGTGGAAGTCATGCCCAAGGGTTAGGCAAGTGAATTCTTCACATGTGTCTAATTTATCAATATTTTTATCATTGTGTAAGAATGGTATATAATACCGACAAGATGAAATTAAGACACATGTGCAACATCTGGGTATCTTTATTGTAGACGTTTCGCCATCCAGTGGCTTTATCAATACAAATCCTAGGACATAACTTGAAGACAGTAGAACTATGTACAGAAGATACCCAGATGTTGCACATGTGTCTTAATTTCATCTTGTCGGTATTATATACCATTCTTACACAACTTGTCAGACACTGCAACATCATGGAATCTTGATTCTGAGGACATGTACATAACCTTCACGACTACGACAACTACTACTACAACTAACCCATCTCTTTGGGAAGGACCTACTTCCACTGGGGAATCCCGCCTACCAGTGACTATGCCCTCGTCTGCTGCACCTGACGTTACTATATAAGCGCCAGGCTCCTTTCTTCTGCTTCAGAATCTCCACGACTATGGTGCTCTTCGCACCTACTCCTAGTTTGAGGGACTGATTACCTCATCTTCTGTACATAGTTCTACTGTCTTCAAGTTATGTCCTAGAATTTGTATTGATAAAGCCACTGGATGGCGAAACGTCTACAATAAAGATACCCAGATGTTGCACATGTGTCTTAATTTCATTTTTATCATTAAAATACTTAACTACTTGACGATTCACCATCCTTGTAACATTGAGCAAGCCTTCCCAAGTGGTGAACATGGCTCGTTTAGTGACTCTAAGAAAAGAAATAAGAAGTATTAATGATAAATCATTCTTCACATATGACAGGCAAGTTTTAGGGTATGCAGAACAAGAATGAAGCCTACACCAAATAAAATATGCTAAGAACCTAGAGAAACCCTTGGGAACGAATTATATGATGTGATCAAATGAACCGAACCTGATGTCATTAGAGGATACAAAGACCATGAATGACATGACGACATACAAAACATTCGGAGAACTTTAGAGTGGACAAAGAAAGTTCTTTCAAGAGGCGGAAAGCGGGTACTCGAGTGCCCTGTTGCATGTTAGTCACAAAGGAGTCGAAGTAATGTAATAAAATAATTCTTTAGGCTTTAAGTGGTCAGAAAATGGATGGAAAGGATGAAGAGGTTTTAGAGGCAGACTGCTTAGTTGACGAGGTAGGTATCACAGGACCAACTAGGCCAGGTAGACGTAAACCGGGCGAGGACCAGTTTAAGAGGTATGGCCAGTTTAGATACTGCTGCAAACTGCAAATAAATAAACATAGAGAGGTATACAAGCATTAATTACTACTATCACGTCGTCATATTATTTGAATAAACCAGAAAAAAGCTGTATCTATATATAATAACAAGAAATACATTTAACATTTCACCGTTAAGAAACCTAAGTACAGAATTATTCCAAAATATTTCACATGTGACTCACCGACTAGAACTGAACAATTTCGGGAACAGCAGAGAACATGAAAAAATACTTACACACCCACACAATCATTCGACACCAAGTTATCGTGTCAAATAAGGGTAATACTTAACAAAAGTATTTCAACAAAGTCCATTGAAGAGGTCGAGTTATCGGAGCTATTGGCTTTTATGGCCCCGTGCATCAGGAGAGTGTCAGAGGGGCAACATTATGAGCTTGTGTGGCGGGGGAGGAAATAGGGGAGAGGGAGGGATGGAGGCGAGGAAGGGGAGAGATAATAAGGGAGAAGGCGACTGGGAGGCTTGGAGGGAGAAGGGTGATGTGAAAGGGAGAAGAATAATATTGGTAGGGAGTGGCGGAGAGGATCACCGACATTCTTGAGTTGGTTTGAGGGAGCAAGAACAGGTGGGGCTTCCCGCTTTAGAAAACAAAATGTGAAGACGGGGGACGCGGACAGAATGAGATGTCAACGAAAACTTAATACGTCTAGGGAATAGATGAGAGATCGAAAGAGGATGAATGAGATGTAAGGTAACTGGCTATAATGTACAGTAATTATTACAATCCTTCCTCGTTTATTTTGCACAAACTTATATTTTTAATATAGCAGTAATGAAGTTTCGGTCCATTCCAGCAAATAGGTACCCAGGTGCTTGACGTTGTTATTGGTCACATACGAATAGGTACCCAGGTGTTCGAAGGTTGTTACGCGTCACCTCCTAATACGTGATAATATACATTAAATGGGGCAGGGTTTTCATATGACCTGAGATAGGACAAACAAGTCTTTACCTATAAATTAAGCAAATGTTTAAAATAACAACACAACAGAAGGCCTACTTCTTAATAACAACATTATGGGCAGCCGCAGTGTGCAGCTTTTTCGATCCATAACAGTTTAAAAGGTTAAAGACATCACATTCACTGATACACTCATCATGTACGATGAATCATATAGGCAGAATTTCATATATAAAGGCCATAGTAGGCATGTCTTATTCATGGTCATCTACATTCAGCCTACTTCTTTCCTCACTCAATACCCAGTCTCAGGTAATTCTGAAATTAGACGCATTTCAGTCGCAGTGAGACCGGGAGACGTATCTTCTGTCTCTCCTATCATGGGTAATCTCAACAAATACGCATAATCCTGCAGTGAATGTTCGGTAAAACTGATAAAATAACTAGCGAAAATTAATCAGAGCCCCACGTTTAGATCAGATTATCGATAATAATATGTAACCACCGCTGTAACCACTCAACAGCTGATTTTATAATATGATTTTAAAACAACTGCTTCTGTGACTTGGCAGTCTCAAGAGCACCGTCTCAACTGTACTGTATCATCTGACAACCTTGGAAACATTCACAGAACATTCATTCTCATATCCCTCAAAACCATATAATTGTACTGGACGACTGTCAGTGAACAGACAGAAGTACAAAAAAAGGTACTGTACCGTGACTGGAACAATGATAATTATTTTTCCCCATCTGATTTCTTGCCCCTACCTTCTGTGGGCCCCTAGCTCCCTTGTGGGCCCCTAGCTCCCTTGTGGGCCCCTAGCTCCCTTGTGGGCCCCTAGCTCCCTTGTGGGCCCCTAGCTCCCTTGTGGGCCCCTAGCTCCCTTGTGGGCCTCTAGCTCCCTTGTGGGCCCCTAGCTCCCTTGTGGGCCCTTAGCTCACTTGCAGTGCTCCTATTTCTTAGTATTTAACTGAATCTACTACTACTACCTCTCTTCTTCCTTTCCTTCTACCTCTCTTGTCCCGTCCCTGTCCGCTGACCTATATATATACTCCTATCCTTCTTGTTAGTGTGATTTTGTAAATGGTCCAAGTCAGACCGAAACATCTTCGTAAGTTTCTCTCTTCTATGTGCGGGTTATTTGAGTAATAAACAGAAGAATGGCCAAAAACTGAACTGTGATCCACGTATTTAGTACGTCGGAAGTTGTAACCACTAGTACGTCGGAAGTTGTAACCACTAGTACGTCGGAAGTTGTAACCACTAGTACGTCGGAAGTTGTAACCACTAGTACGTCGGAAGTTGTAACCACTGAACAAGAAAGTTATAAAAAGATTTCACAACATGCGTTTTTTTTACTGTGGCAATCATCTCGAGAACTTTCATGCATATATTGACATACTTCAGTTTCCTATGAACAAATTAATACAAACCATTTCTGAACTTCCAATTTGTGCAACACCTTAAGAAAGCCTTTTCCATTCACCTTCAAACATACAAAAATTTCCAAGTTGATGCAAATTTAACAGTATACTAAAATAGATAAAACTTGGAATAGGAGGATTCTGTGCGATTTCTGGAGAATGCCTCTTCTGATCGGCTTGTAACTTGTAGCACGAATGTTTGTTGAATAGACGGTTTGCGTTGTTACTGGACAGAATTAAGTTCAATTTGCCAACAATTTTAAGTGAATTTTTATTAATATTTCAGTTCAATGATTAAAGGAAACCTATTGTCATGGACTTCTCAATATTAACTCTGATGCATTCAAAAAGATGACGGCTTACTTGTCTGCTTATATGTCTGCTTATATGTCTGCTTATATGTCTGCTTATATGTCTGCTTATATGTCTGCTTATATGTCTGCTTATATGTCTGCTTATATGTCTGCTTATATGTCTGCTTATATGTCTGCTTATATGTCTGCTAATATGCCTGCTTATATGTCTGCTTATATGTCTGCTTATATGTCTGCTAATATGTCTGCTTATATGTCTGCTTATATGTCTGCTTATATGTCTGCTTATATATCTGCTTATATGTCTGCTTAATTGTCTGATTATATGTCTGCTTATATGTCTGTTTAATTGTTTGCTTAAATGTCTGCTTAATTGTCTGCTTATATGTCTGCTTATATGTCTGCTTAATTGTCTGATTATATGTCTGCTTATATGTCTGCTTAATTGTCTGATTATATGTCTGCTTATATGTCTGCTTAATTGTCTGATTATATGTCTGCTTATATGTCTGCTTAATTGTCTGCTTATATGTCTGCTTATACGTCTGCTTAATTGTCTGCTTATATGTCTGCTTATATGTCTGCTTATATGTCTGCTTATATGTCTGCTTATATGTCTGCTTATATGTCTGCTTATATGTCTGCTAATATGCCTGCTTATATGTCTGCTTATATGTCTGCTTATATGTCTGCTAATATGTCTGCTTATATGTCTGCTTATATGTCTGCTTATATGTCTGCTTATATATCTGCTTATATGTCTGCTTAATTGTCTGATTATATGTCTGCTTATATGTCTGTTTAATTGTATGCTTAAATGTCTGCTTAATTGTCTGCTTATATGTCTGCTTATATGTCTGCTTAATTGTCTGATTATATGTCTGCTTATATGTCTGCTTAATTGTCTGATTATATGTCTGCTTATATGTCTGCTTAATTGTCTGATTATATGTCTGCTTATATGTCTGCTTAATTGTCTGCTTATATGTCTGCTTATACGTCTGCTTAATTGTCTGCTTATATGTCTGCTTATATGTCTGCTTAATTGTCTGATTATATGTCTGCTTATATGTCTGCTTAATTGTCTGCTTATATGTCTGCTTATATGTCTGCTTAATTGTCTGATTATATGTCTGCTTATATGTCTGCTTAATTGTCTGTTTATATGTCTGCTTATATGTCTGCTTAATTGTCTGATTATATGTCTGCTCATGTGTTTAACCTGCGAAGGAGGAAATTTGATATTTTAAAACATCTTTTGGGGGGAAAAACATGGAGTCGTTGGGTTTACATCAATTACTGTAATGTTTGTTGTGATAAGACTCTCTAACCACCACAACTACCATCACTGTTGTAACCACCACAACTACCATCACTGTTGTAACCACCACAACTACCATCATTGTTGTAACCACCACAACTACCATCACTGTTGTAACCACCACAACTACCATCACTGTTGTAACCACCACAACTACCATCATTGTTGTAACCACCACAACTACCATCACTGTTGTAACCACCACAACTACCATCACTGTTGTAACCACCACAACTACCATCACTGTTGTAACCACCACAACTACCATCACTGTTGTAACCACCACAACTACCATCACTGTTGTAACCACCACAACTACCATCACTGTTGTAACCACAACAACTACCATCATTGTTGTTACCACCACAACTACCATCACTGTTGTAACCACCACAACTACCATCACTGTTGAAACCACCACAACTAACAGCACTGTTGTAACCACCACAACTAACATCACTGTTGTAACCACCACAACTACCATCACTGTTGTAACCACCACAACAACCATCACTGTTGTAACCACCACAACTACCATCACTGTTGTAACCACAACAACTACCATCATTGTTGTTACCACCACAACTACCATCACTGTTGTAACCACCACAACTACCATCACTGTTGAAACCACCACAACTAACAGCACTGTTGTAACCACCACAACTAACATCACTGTTGTAACCACCACAACTACCATCACTGTTGTAACCACCACAACTACCATCACTGTTGTAACCACCACAACTAAAATCACCGTTGTAACTACCACAACTACAACACTGTTCTAACTACCATAACTACCATCACTGTTGCAACCACAACAACTACCATCACTGTTGTAACTACCACAACTAATATCACTGTTGTAACCACCACAACTACCATCACTGTTGCAACCACCACAACTACAATCACTGTTGTAACCACCACAGCTACCATCACTGTTGTAACCACCACAACTACCATCACTGTTGTAACTACCACAACTACCATCACTGTTGTTACTACCATAACTACCATCACTGTTGTAACTACCACAACTACCATCACTGTAGTAGCCACAACAACTACCATCACTGTTGTAACTACCACAACTAATATCACTGCTGTAACCAGCACTGTTACCATCACTGTTGTAACCACCACAACTACCATCACTGTTGTAACTACCACAACTACCATCACTGTTGTAACCACCACAACTACCATCACTGTTGTAACCACCACAACTACCATCACTGTTGTAACCACCACAACTACCATCACTGTTGTAACTACCACAACTACCATCACTGTTGTAACTGCCATAAGTACCATCACTGTTGTAATTACCACAACTACCATCACTGTTGCAACTACCACAACTACCATCACTGTTGTAACCACAACAACTACCGTCACTGTTGTAACTACCACAACTACCATCACTGCTGTAACCACCACAGCTACCATCACTGTTGTATCCACCACAATTATCATCATTGTTGTAACTACCACAATTACCATCACTGTTGCAACCATCACAACTACCATCACTGCTGTAACCACCACAGCTACCATCACTGTTGTAACTACCAC
Organism: Cherax quadricarinatus; assembly: GCF_038502225.1. Classification (NCBI taxonomy): domain Eukaryota; kingdom Metazoa; phylum Arthropoda; class Malacostraca; order Decapoda; family Parastacidae; genus Cherax; species Cherax quadricarinatus. Next base: position 7,134 of record NW_027197867.1, read on the forward strand.
AACTACCATCACTGTTGTAACCACCACAACTACCATCACTGTTGTAACCACCACAACTTCCATCACTGTTATAATCACCACAACTACCATTACTGTTGTAACTACCACAACTACCATCACTGTTGTAACCGCCACGGCTACAATCACTGTTGTAACTACCGCAACTACCATCACTGTTGTAACCACCAAAGCTACCATCACTGTTGTAACTACCACAACTACCATCACTGTTGTAACCACCACAACTACCATTACTGTAGTAATTACCACAACTACCATCACTGCTGTAACCACCACAGCTACAATCACTGTTGTAACCACTACAACTACCATCACTACTGCCACCATCACAACTGCCATCACTGCTGTAACCACCACAACTACCATCACTGCTGTAACCACCACAACTAATATTATTGCTGTAACCACGAAAACTACCATCACTGCATTAACCACCACAACTGCCATCACTGCTTTAATTACCACAACTACCATCACTGCTGTAACCACCACAACTATTATCACTGCTGTAACCACCACAGCTACCATCACTGTTGTAACTACTCCAACTGCCATCACTGTTGTAACCACCACAACTACCATCACTGCTGTAACCACCACAGCTACTATCACTGTTGTAACTACCACAGGTACAATCACTGCTGTAACCACCACAGCTACCATCACTGCTGTAACCACCACAACTACCATCACTGAATTACCCACCACAACTACCATCACTGCTGTAACCACCACAACTACCATCACTGTTGCAACCACAACAACTACCATCACTGTTGTAACTACCACAACTAATATCACTGTTGTAACCACCACAACTACCATCAATGTTGCAACCACCACAACTACCATCACTGTTGTAACCACCACAACTACCATCACTGTTGTAACTACCACAACTACCATCACTGTTGTAACTACCATAACTACCATCACTGTTGTAACTACCACAACTACCATCACTGTTGTAGCCACAACAACTACCATCACTGTTGTAACTACCACAACTAATATCACTGCTCTAACCACCACAGTTACCATCACTGTTGTAACCACCACAACTACCATCACTGTTGTAATTACCACAACTACCATCACTGCTGTAACCACCACAACTACCATCACTGCTGTAACCACCACAACTAATATTATTGCTGTAATCACGAAAACTACCATCACTGCATTAACCACCACAACTACCATCACTGCTTTAAATACCACAACTACCATCACTGCTGTAACCACCACATCTACCATCACTGCTGTAACCACCACAGCTCCAATCACTGTTGTAACTACTCCAACTGCCATCACTGTTGTAACCACCACAACTACCATCACTGCTGTAACCACCACAACTGCTATCACTGTTGTAACTACCACAAGTACAATCACTGCTGTAACCACCACAGCTACCATCACTGCAGTAACCACCACAACTACCATCACTGCATTAACCACCACAACTACCATCACTGTTGTAACTACCATCACTGCTGTAACCACCACAACTACCATCACTGTTGCAACCACAACAACTACCATCACTGTTGTAACTACCACAACTAATATCACTGTTGTAACCACCACAACTACCATCACTGTTGTAACCACCACAGCTACCATCACTGTTGTAACCACCACAACTACCATCACTGTTGTAACTACCACAACTACCATCACTGCTGTAACTACCATAACTACCATCACTGTTGTAACTACCACAACTACCATCACTGTTGTAGCCATAACAACTACCATCACTGTTGTAACTACCACAACTAATATCACTGCTCTAATCACCACAGTTACCATCATTGTTGTAATTACCACAACTACCATCACTGTTGCAACTACCAAAACTCACCATCACTGTTGTAACCACAACAACTACCATCACTGTTGCAACTACCACAACTACCATCACTGTTGTAACCACCACAACTACCATCACTGCTGTAACCACCACAGCTACAATCACTGTTGTAACTACCACAACTACCATCGCTGTTGTAACCACTACAACTACCATCACTGTTGTAATCACCACAGCTACCATCACTGTTGTAACTACCACAACTACCATCACTGCTGTAACCACCACAACTACCATCACTCTTCTGACCACAACTACCATCACTCTTCTAACCACAACTACCATCACTGCTGTAACCACCACAACTTCCGTCACTCTTCTAACCACAACTACCATCACTGCTGTAACCACCACAACTACCATCACTCTTCTAACCACAACTACCATCACTCTTCTAACCACAACTACCATCACTGCTGTAACCACCACAACTACCATCACTGCTGTAACCACGACAACTACCATCACTCTTCTAACCACAACTACCATCACTCTTCTGTCCACAACTACCATCACTCTTCTAACCACAACTACCATCACTCTTCTGACCACAACTACCATCACTGCTGTAACCACCACAACTACCATCACTCTTCTAACCTCAACTACCACCACTCTTCTAACCACAACTACCATCACTGCTGTAACCACCACAACTTCCATCACTCTTCTAACCTCAACTACCACCACTCTTCTAACCACAACTACCATCACTGCATTAACCACTACAACTCAGACCGTGGCACTGACACAGAGGAAGTCTAGCATTGTGCCACTGAAATGATGTATAAAATACTTCTTTCAAATTTGTATTCTGCACATTTCTTTTCCTTACAAAGGTATGTAATTACCTTCGTCTACAGGGTTTCCAGACAAATGAAAATTCGTTTATGATTTACCTGTTGGTTAATGGTCACAAAACATATCACGGACGGGGATAGAACCCACGATCAGAGAGTCTGAAAACTCCAGACCGTCGCGTTAGCCACTAGACCAGCTAGCCACAATAAGATTCATGCAACTAGGTATATTTCTGCACCATAGGAAGGTTAGCACAGGCACCTCTGTGACCACAAATGCAAGTTTATACAGACGAATCTCCAGCTAGCGTGGTCGTGACGAACTCTAGCTCCAGCCCCCACAAAGCCGTCATCATGACTCACGAAATCGTAATGACACGATTGAGACTCTCTGATCGCGGGTTCTATCCCCGTCCGTGGTATGGTTTGTTTGCAATCGTGTCATTACGATTTCGTGAGTAATGGACACAACTAGTTGTTTCGACATCCAATCTGGTTTGCTTTTAACATATTTTTTTAACTTTCTTGATATATTGTTCATTTCATTATTCAAAAATCTGTTATTATATCTATTTCGAACTTCCTGTACGTATCCTACTGTCTCATTCCCTGGAACACTGACTAACATCATTCTCCTAGGAGAATGATGTTAGTTGTGTTAGACATGATATAAGATTAGAAACATCAGACACAGAATCTGTTTGGCTACAGTTTCTCGAGGGTCGTGAAAAATTAATTTTGTGTGTGATTTATAGGCCCCCAAACCTTGATAGGGAGTGCAGTAAGCTGTTATGGGACGAAATTCATAAGGCATCTAGATATGAAAATGTTGTGTTAATGGGAGATTTTAACTTTAGACAAATTGATAAGAACAATATAACAGGAAATCTTGAGTCTAGTGACTTTCTTGACATGGTTCAGGATTGCTTTTTAGAACAGGTTGTGACAGAACCAACTAGAGGAAACAATCTGCTTGACTTGGTTCTTGCCAACAAAGATTCACTAATTAATAATCTTTAGGTTAATGATGAGCTTTGGGAAAGTGATCACAAATAACTTAGTTATAATATATCATGGAATTACCCGGATAACTGCAATCAAATATCTGTCCCCGACTTTCGCTTGGTCAGTTTCATGGGACTGAGAAATTACTTGGGTGGGCTAAATTGGGATGTCCTGACTATGGGTCAGGTAGGTGATCTTGGTTGCCAATATGACGTTTTTCACAGCATAGTTCTAGCTGCCCAGACAACTTCTGTTCCGAGTAGGGAAATTAGATCTAACAAAAAATGATCCCAAATGGATGAACAATAGATTAAAACATCTCATTGGCCAAAAGAGAGGCATATGTAGGCGTATCAAAAGAGAGGATGGACAGTTAAGAAATCAATATATTCAATTAAAGAGAGAAGTTAAAAAAAGGAATAAGAAACGCAAAAAGAGATTATGAGGCTAAACTCGCAAGGGATTCGAAGACTAACCCAAAAGGGTTCTTTTAGGTATACAGAAGTAAGATTAGGGACAACATAGGCCCACTTAAGAGTAAAGGAATGTAAAGAGGAACTTAGCATACCTTTGGCTAATCTTTTTAACGTATCACTACAAACTGACATAGTGCCTGATAAGTGGAAAATGGCAAATGTAATACCTATTTACAAGGCAGGTGACAGGTCCTTGGCTTCGAACTATAGACCAATAAGCCTTACCTCCATAGTGGGAAAATTTATGGAATCAATAATTGCCGAAGCAATTCGTAGCTATCTTGATGGGCACAGACTGATTAATGAATCTCAACACGGTTTTACAAAGGGCGTTCCTGTCTTACGAATTTACTAACTTTTTTCACTAAGGTCTTTGAGGAGGTTGATCATGGTAATGAATATGATATTGTGTATATGGACTTCAGTAAGGCTTTCGATAGAGTTCCACATCAGAGGCTATTGAGGAAACTTAAGGCACACGGAATAGGAGGAGAATTTTTTCCTTGTGTAGAGACATGGCTGACAAATAGGCAGCAAAGAATTTGCATAAATGGGGAGAAATTAGAATGGGGGCACGTCACAAGCGGTGTTCCTCAGGGGTCAGTGCTGGACCCGTTGTTGTTCACAATTTACATAAACAACATAGATGAGGGAATAAATAGCGACATAAACAAATTTGCTGATGACACCAAAATAGGCCGTCCAACTCATTCTAATCAGGACACTAGAGCACTCCAGGATGATTTGAATAGACTGACGCAATGGTCGGAGAAGTGGCAGATGCAGTTTAATATTGACAAATGCAAAGTTCTAAATGTTGGACAGGTAAATAACCATGCCACATATAAACTAAATAATGTAGATCTTAATACTACTGATTGCGAAAAGGATTTAGGAGTTCTGGTTAGCAGTAATCTAAAACCAAGACAACAGTGCATTAGTGTTCGCAATAAAGCTAACAGAATCCTTGGGTTCATATCTAGAAGTATAAATAATAGAAGTCCTCAGGTTGTTCTTCAACTCTATATATCCCTGGTTAGGCCTCATTTCGATTATGCTGCACAGTTCTGGTCACCGTATTACAGAATGGATATAAATGCTCTGGAAAACGTACAGAGGAGAGATGACAAAGTTGACCCCATGTATCAGAAATCTTCCCTATGAGGATAGACTGAGGACCCTGAATCTG